>NW_019102885.1:0-110728 GCF_001856785.1 Myzus persicae | reverse complement strand
TTTCCCCCCCCCCCCCCCCGCTCGCGGTCCGATTGTTTCGTTCGGGAAAGCATAATCGTACATGCACACCCCCCCGACGGTTATAGTTACATTACAGTCTATTTATATGTCCATTAAAGGAGATTTTTTTTTTTCGTTTCGTTCGAAACGACAGACATTCCATTCGCTTCTCCTATCCGCCGACTTAACAAATTACGCGGTTTTATTTAAAATCGTCACCTTTGAACCGCACCACACAAGCCGCCGTCTGGCTTGCGTGTGCATTCACGTGCCTCATAGTTAATAGTAGTAATAATAATAATAATTGTCATACGATATTATGAACACGGTCGAGTCGCGTTACTTTTATCGTCAATCAATTTAAACGTCGGACCGACGTGTCGCGCACGCATATCACCAGCCGTCAAAACATTTGTCATTGTAATGAGTAAACCTTTATTATTAAAACTGCAGTCAGATAATCGTAAACGAAACTAAAAACGTAAAAAACTGTATTAAAAATTGAAAAAAAAATATTGTGCAGAAACGACGATAATACTGTCGTGGTATAGTTTTTTTAATTAGTTTAGAGTGTTTTTTTTTTCAAATTCAAATAATTGATTTAAACATTACAACGGTTATTATTATTATAAATGTACACCTGCACTATGAATAGGGTAAATTATCCGAATGGAGTGGCCGATATTGTACACCGCATATCATATTTTTTTGAGTGTGTATATCAATATATTTTAGTCAATACATTTCAAAAGTAGTGTAGGGAGGTAATGTGGGGGGAGGGGCGTTATCCAAATGAATCGGTAAGTATAGTATAACAATAATTCAAACGCACTGAAAAATGATTTCTATAGTTTCATCTAGTGCGGGTGAATTATGAAGATCTTATTGCTCTATAAAAATACGTTTAACAAGTTTCTTTGCCAGACTCACAATATCTCGTATCATTCTGCATTAGGCCAAGTTCACTGTATAGTCCCGAAACCCACTAATCAATTAAGTACCAAATCAATAAAAAAAATCAAATAAAATAAGGATTAATAGGAGTGCGATGACGTTTGGGCGGGGGCGGAGGTGAATATTGCGCAGATTAACCACCGCATCAACCTATAGAATATTATTTTAGTCGCACTCTTATTATGTAAATACACAATGTATACATAGTATTATATTATACGCTATTATTAGTGTTTGTTCAATATAACGCTCAGTCGTTATGAATCAGTAATCGTATCGTCCCTGCACCAATGTGTAATATAATATTATTATAATGTTTTACTATTGTCGTCGTGTCCGTACATTACAATACCGCTCGCATAACATTATTATTACACGTACCTACCTATATATGTATATATGCATGTATATACGCGCACCGACGCACCGTCATAATATAATATTATTATATTGTGTACAGAACGTTTAAAATTTTTTTTTTTCCTCCTCTGCTGTCAGTGCACAAGCATTGCTCGCATAAAAAATCAGTACTGTTTTTGTATATATATAGGTAATATATACGTATTATACGTAATATATTTACGTATATACACCGCCGCTGCAACAGCTATTACAGCGTCCCGTCCCCCCGACTCACCCTCTCCCATCAAAAAAAAAAAAAAAAAATGAAAAAAAATAATGCGATACAAGGCGCATATGATAATATTATACGTATGTAATAATAATAATATACGTGTTGTGTATATAATATATTATTATACCGTAGTGCTGCTGGAGTCGTACGAGCTGCGGTGTTCGGTTTGGTTTGGTTTGGGTTTTTTTTTTTTTTTTGTCCTAACGCCGAAACGAATTGCACTCATTAATGTCGTCGACGCGCGCGTTATCTTAATTGAAATCTCATATTTTTACTGTTTGCGACGAGTTTTTATACGCCGCTGCAGCCGATACGCCGGCGAGGTTTATGTGTTTTGTTTTGTATTTATTTTTTTTCGTCCGCTTTCGGACTGACAGTCGTAAAAAACGAACGCTTTTTGAGCGAGTGGCGGTGGTGGTGCATCACCGTGATCCGGTTATGATTTTTTAATACACACGGAACGCCGCGGCAATAACAACCGTAGACAAAAGACCGTACACACAAAAAAAAAACAAAAATGAATAAAATAAAATATATACGCGCGGGACAAAAAAAATAAAGCTCCATCATCGTAAACCGCTCACGATATGAAAGAGATGTTTCCGATAAAAAGCTGCGCCGGTCGAAAAATAACAACCGCAAAAATATAACAGACATGTATTATAAACGCGTGTGCGGTGTAGTATATACACGATGCAAGCGCGGGCGATAGAGACATACACATAATAGTAATAATATATTACACACGTATAATATAATATAACAATATAATATCCTATTAAATGCGGCCGGAACGTCACATATAATGACTCTAAAAATTGCTCGTAAAAAATTCGAAATATAGGCTCCGGTGAAATAACACGCGACGGACGATAAGGGGATCGAAATCCGAAGAGAATATAATAACTCATAGAGGAATCCATCAGGAGGGATAATATTATATTATATATATATACTAAATATATGTATAGTTCTCGAGCATATTATCGTGGTGTATTTTTTTACTGCCCATTTGTCGGTTCGTCATGTTTTTTTTTCCAGCACACCCGCCACAACATTATTATCTTCGAAAAATGTGTACGTAATAATATTATTATTGCTTTTTTTGTCACATACATTTTTAGGTATCTCTCTCTCTCCTATCTGTCTCTAAAATATGTGTATAAACTATATTAAAGGTGTATAATGTATATATATATATATATATATATAAATGTGAGTGTGTATTAAACGCACCAATTTTGGAACGTTTCGATACTTGCTTTCGAGTGCCCACCAACTATTGTACCTCCACACCGAAGAGAAATTTAACAGATTAAACATGTAATGACCCTTTGGTGAGTCTAACAACACAGGTTATGTTAAATTATAATTATATGCGACTACATACAAAAGCAGCACAATGTACATTGTACATAGATCGTAATAAAAACAATTTTTCTGATTCTATTATTCTATTGAAATCAGGTACCTGTGTACGCGTTATGGTGTAGTTGACGAACGAAAGCGTCTTCCTTACGAAGCGGACGATATTACTTCAGTTCGAAAATAAAACTACAATAGAATAATTTTATTTTAATACTGCAGTGCGTACGGAAATAGAAAAACTCAAGAGTGGCAGATGACAGTATCTCGGTACGAAAAACATCTTCTATTTGTATTATTGGCAAATTAATGTACATAGGAGTTTATGGCAATCGATTTCAGGTTTGTTAAGAATTATTTGTATTGTACTTTATTGAACCGTTACTAGTTTAATATTTGCTTCTAACCCACCCGCAAGTTGTAATAAAATATATATGAGGATATCCTAAAATATAAAAATATTACCACTGATGGTGCGAGGAAAATATAAATACTGAAAATGAAGATAAAAAAAAAAATGTATGTACCTAATTTAAAATATCTTATATGATAAATTAATGAAGAAAATAAAATAACAAAATTATAAATTGATTATTCAATTTTAAAAGTTTTATTTTATAAATTAATAAATTATATTATATGAATGATTCAACTCTTGTATTTTTGGCATAAAAAAATATGATTTCTTTCTAC
Organism: Myzus persicae; assembly: GCF_001856785.1. NCBI lineage: Eukaryota > Metazoa > Arthropoda > Insecta > Hemiptera > Aphididae > Myzus > Myzus persicae. The sequence goes on along the minus strand of NW_019102885.1, from coordinate 107,082 downwards.
TTCAAACTCGGATTTTTTAAAAACTAACTTTTCAATTTTTTCATTTACGAATAAGATAAGAAACAATTTTTATAAACATACAAGTCATACATTATTGTACAAAAGAAAATGTTTTTTTATGTTACTTAAACCCAACGAAAAAATAAAATACATTGGCAAACAAAACAGATAAGTAATTTATAATTACACAAAATTATAATGGAAAATGATACATAAAATGAATGTACCTAAGACATGAAAATGAAAAAAAACTGTTAAGTTGATTTATAAAGTAAAAATAAAATATTTGTAAGCAATTTGATAGTATCTATAAATACTTAAAATTAGGTGTTTGTATTTGTAGTCAAATACTAGTTTGTGTTGAGTATTCGATTATACATATTTCAAATATTTTTCAAAATAATTATCTTGTACTCTGTGCTTTTTATTAATAAAAAAAATCTTTTGAAAATGCCATTTAAAAAAAAATAAAATTAGATTTAGTCAATAGTAATGAACCCGATATACGACGGAGGGTGGTAAGTCTCGGTTTATGTACCTGTTAATTGCTATTATATTCACGTGAATGATAATAGTTCTAAATTATAAACATTTACAAAAAAGCGCCATACGATCCGTAGAAAAAATATCGGTACCAAACTCGCTCACAAAACTACGTAAACGGCTTCCTACTGTTGACTTAATTTTTGGCATTTTGTACAGTTGAGATCGGTAGAACCACATAGGTATGTGCCGAATTCACTACTAAAGCTGGTTATTGTATACCTAAATAGTAATGGGTTCGTTGGATATTTAATCTTATCGGGTAAATCGACAATTAATTATATTATTTTTTCGATATCAATGGACTGGAGTAGGTAATAGCCTATAGGTACTCATTGGGATTACCTTTACAACACATATTAAAAAAGCTTAAAATAAACAAAAATTAGTTTAAATACACAGAATGAACGCAATATATTTTGTAATATTACGTAAAAATTATCTTAAAAATGCAAAAAAATGCAAAATAAAAATTACATATTTTAAATTGTTATATTACGGAACAAATTTAGTTTTTGGTCAGAATTATTGTATAACACTTGGAGAAAAAAAATGCAAAAGTCACCAAAATCCTAGCTCTCGTTATAATATTGTGTTTAATATAATATGCAGGCGCCTATATTATATGCATTATTTTATGGACTTTTATCAACCAAACAACGTGTGACATAAAATCGTGTCGAATAGAATATGATGCTGTGTGGAGTGTTTTAAAAATAACTTTCGCGATTGCGATCTGCATTATTCCCGGTCGTATCGAGTGCCTTATAATATTATTATTATTATGTGACCGCCCCTATACGACACGCATGCACCACCCAGGGATGGTGTGACGACGGAACACTCGAAAAGTGAAGACCACTGTCTATTATTACTTATTATATTCTATAAGTACAACACTGACACGGGCGGTTTGCCACAATCACGTATTTCGACGGCGGCGGCAGCAGTACACCATACAAATACGAGTATGAACGATAATAGTAATAAATTTCGCGTTATTATTGGCAGGTCGTGTTTTTTAACAATTCAAACGGTGTCAATCGACGGCCGTCACTGCTCTCGGCAAACCCTTTCGGTGGGCTCATTGTGTTGACGAACCATTGTCACATATTATTATTATTATCATCATCAACGATCGTGTGAAAAACACTCGAGCTACGTTTTTTTCTACTTTTATTATTATTATTATTTCCTCCATCGCACACCGTCCGCACAATATATACTAATAACAATAATATTATATTATATAATATATAATAATTTTATAGGCGGCGTACACGACGCGCTGCTATCGGGCAATTTCGTATCTTTTTGTTCGCGCGCCGGATTATCGCCGATAAATAACAATTCCGGAGTAATAATTGTCAAAAACCGAAAGAGTTGTGACCGACAACGGCGGCGGCGGCTGCTGTTGCTGACCATCATCGTAATAATAATAATAGTCGTATACCGCGGTATACGTCCGGACATTTGCACAATAATAGGCCCCTATACCGTGGCGTCGACTCCCCGACGGGGGGTGCGTTTCTCACGCGCGACCACCTCCCTGCGGTGGCGATCGAACGGACAAACACCGTGTGATGTGTTTGCTCTTCTATGTATGTACATACGTCCGACCGGACACTCGTTCAGAGGACCGCCTCAAAAGTCTTGGGGGGGTTCGTGGTTTTTATTGCCCCGAGACTGTAGTAGTAATATATAGATGAGCAAGTATAATAATACTGTATGTGCGTCGTTATTGTACCGAGCCGGACAAACAACGGACAATGCGAAATTCTATAATATATTATATAGGACATGGGCATACAGTTGGAGAGTAGGTAGAGACTTCACCACGCTGAAGCGTCAATAGTGATGTGGCGGCGTAAAGTGTATACCTACACTACACATTTATAGTAGGACGTACCACTTTTCAAATATTTTATTTTTAGTTAATTTTTAAACATTAAGTTTACATTTTCAAACTTGCAAATCAGACAATTATTGAAAAGTAGAGTGTGGAGTCCACGTGTAGCAACCGCTCACTACACACCGAATTCGAATATATAATTGTATAATATTTACCACCACACCAAAAAGAAAGGATTTTTTTCTGTATTTTATTCCTCGTAAAAGAGCGTTTTAGAAAAAAATGGAACCGTCTGGTTTTTGCGGCAAACTATTCAATTGTTTTTTTTTTCGTCTGAATCACTAACACTGTAAAAAGTAGACAAATTGAATCGTCCAAACACTCGTAAAATAATTATAGCTCCAGAAATAACAGTTTATAACAGAACAGGGACGTGTCAATATTAATTTTTTTTTTGTCTCTCCTAAAACAATAATAAAAAGAGTTAACCTGTCTTCGGTTAGCGATTTAATATACATTACACACACTACAGCAGTGGGTTACCTATATTTATATTATTGTTATTATTATGCAAACGTGCCCGCAATATATAGGGAGCGTCTCATGCACACGACCCGTCGTCTAAATGCCTACTCGTTATAACCATATTGAACTATAATGGGTATGATACATATGTAGCGCTTTTATATTTTAATGTCTATATATTTGTATAATGATGCGTATACAAACAACAATTATTAATAATGCCTCACACAATACGATGTCGTATTATTTATTATAATATTATATAATGGCCGATTAGCCATGCACCGCGTCATTGTTGCGCTTAAAATCTGATGCTATTTTTAGGGGTGCGTTTTATTTTTCCAGCAGTGGGGCGGGAGGTGGCATGTATTCGAATTAAGAACCAAACACACTAGACGAAACAAAAAACTATTTTACTGAACCACACTTGTGCATTATTGTATAATCGTTTTAACATCATAATTCATAGCCTGCAGATAGCAACTTAAGAAGCTAAGGTCATTTTAGTTGCCCTCATTTGTAACTTCTAAGTATAACATTAAATATTTTTTTATATATTTATTAGATATTATGTAAGAATAGAATATTAATTGTTAAATCTACTTATCTAGCTCGGTATTTTTGATTAAGAAAAGTGGTCGCTAGAGATGTCCTATGGATTTGCATTGGTTTGGAACTGAGAAGTTGTGCTTGAGACTACCTTCTTCGTGGGATTACAACTTATAAGTTTCAAAATCTTGCCAAAAATTAAATCCAGTTTAAACAATAGAATCAACAGATTGACAGTCGGAAACACGATTACCCATCAGAATCATTATCCATCAGAACAAATAATTATAATAAATATAATAAAACTAAGTGATAATTTCCAATGATTGGCAATATTGATACCTACAATGAGAATCGTCGTTTTTTGTGGTTTTGTACAGGAAAAATATGTGATGAAAACAAAATATATTATTATACTAATGCAAGCCAAGAAGACCCTCGGGATCGAGGAAGGGGTGGTTTCCTCTCGATCTCCTCGTTTAAGGGTAATAGTAAAATAATTATTGAATATTGTATATTAAAAACGCTGTCGATATTTTATGAAGGTACTACCCGAGGTGTTCAGAGTTTACATAACACGATACGTGCGGTATAGGCACTCACTACGACACACACACGAATTCGTATGATGATGATATTATTAATAATAATAATGACAATATATTATTTCGATTCGATCGGTGTATTATAAGTGACACAATATACAAACGTAGAAATGCGCATTCCGCGAGCGGACGACACGCACAGACACACCGTATTGCACCGTATATAATAGACGTCAATCTACATAGGTATACCGCCACCCACCAGCACCCACCACCGTTATTATTATTATTATTATTATTATTATATGATATGTGTACGAGGGGGTAGACGTCGGAAATTTCGATTTTCCGTGTCACGCGCACACATACGTTGCGTACATATCATACTATTGAAATACAAGACGGCTTTTAAATATTATTAAAATAAATCGCGGACGATATGTTGTGTGTGTGTGTGTATACATTATATACCTTCAACTTGCTCCCGCATAATATGATGTTTAGAATATTGCATCGCCGCCGAGGCCTGTCACCAACGAATACGCTCCGGTCCGCATCCATATTATTATTATTACTATATTGCATTGCGTTTCGCCTACGATATTATTACGTTATATATTACCTACGCACAAAGCCATATCATATTATACGCAAGTGCATTGCATTATATCTATGTGGCATATTATATAATATTGTACAGTAAAACACATATACTGTGCTTTAAGACGATATTATAGTATGACATCCGGATCCATCTGAACTACGCTCCGACATCTGCACGTCTCGAGATTTGACGTGACTTGTTCATAATAATAATAATAATAATAATAATAATATACATATTGTGTTATTGTCGTATGTGACCTGACAGCCGAAAATCGAAATCATACTTCCTCCCGTGTCGTATAAAGTACAACCGTCGGACAGCGAAAACGGTAAACGGCTGTAGATGAAGTTCGATTTGATATCCGGGAGCGATGCCCCGCAGGAAAGTTCTATTTTTAGACTGTAGCGTACATGCCAAGTCATGTTGTAGGTACATGGTATTAGATTCGCAAACTTGTTTAAATAGTTGTTACACGAATTGGAGAAAACTAGTCTTGGCAACTTGAAACTACCTTAATATGTACACTTATGGAATTCGTGTCTGGGGAGGTGCCGTGACTCGTGAGAACATTGGAGATAACTCAAAACTACAATACAAACTCTTTACTCGTTTAAGTCCCTAAAGTAACCCATTTGTTATAATAACGACACAGTACAGTACATAATATTTTGATAGGTATATTAGCGATTTTTAAAAACGCCATGCTATACAAAAGTATTAATACACATTTAATATATTTTTTTTTACTTTTGAAAGTGCGAGTTGTAACCATGAATATATTATGTAGGTAATAGGTATACTCGTCGAAGGGCAAATAATATTATTTGAGTCAAAAAATAGAGATATTACTAAAATTGGTGTAATTAATGTATGCTCACTCTATGATATTTGTAAAAAACATTTTGAGATCCATGATCTGTATTTTGTATTACTAACATGTTATGTTATGCGTATAAGATAAAACTTTCTACATAATCAAAGAATCATTGTACCAATAAATTGTAGAATATAAATAGATAATCGAGAATGAAATTATACATTATTCACACGTTGATCTACTGTATTAATTATTTGTATAAGTCTACTAGTATTTCATATTATGTATTATTGTATTAAGCTTGAACTTGGACGTGCGTGCTAATGTAGATAAATGTTCGAAAAATACTTTGATAAGAACTGTTGTCTCAACCACAAGTTTAGGTTTTCGGGGAAAATCGCATTTTCATTGCATATTGTTAAACAAAATTGTATTTTTTAAACACGTAAATAGATCATTTACAATTATTTATTTTCATCCAGACGGTATGCGTGTATTGAGACTACTATAGTTTCGCAACGATGCGATTCTAAACTTTTAAGAAACTGAATCTCATATTATATTTTCACTCTTTATCAGTCTTTTTTCTTCGAATCGTTTGATAAGTCCGCGTTCGGCCTGCATTGATTTTTCCACAACGCCGCACTATAAGTCGGTTGAGCGTGTAGACCGCATTTGCAGAACGTTCTCGAGGGTTTACAATTAGTTTAGGGCTTTTCACGAAATGGACTTGATGCGTCTGCGTACACACACGTGACTTCGACGTAGGACGGCGTCCGAATGTCGTGTTGTTGTAGGTACTTATCATTACAAATACCGTCTCGTGTACTATGTAAGTCGATATCTCTCGGGCACTCTTTCGGTGGGAACGGAAATTTCCGCGATTTGTTCTATCGCAGGATATCCGATACGAGTCTTCATTACATACATAACATGACGTGTGCAGCAGAGTATTATACAGAGTGATTCACCAAGCATGCTCATTCACTATATTTTATTCCCTTCAATAACGTAGTTATTCAAAATTAAATTTTCGAAGTTTTTCAATATATTTAATCACCGTGTTTATCTAATTATTTATATTTTTATACACCTGCATTTAAAAGTATATCTCATGGCGATATGAATTTCTTTTTTTTTTTAAATTAAATTCAATCTTTTCAAATAAATCCAATATCACTTGTATTTTTTTTTTTAATAATTGTTTGGACCATTATCCTTACCTAGGTGGTATAAAAATTGTAATAATTAAGTAACTACTAACGAGTACTCTACTCGAACCCTTTCAAATGTTGAACTGACATAATCAACATAAAGAAAAAAATGTATCCACTACACAGTTTAAAAAGGGGATTGTTATGTGGGAATGCGGAGTTTGTGTATCGCCTGCACGCGGGACGTTCTTTACGTAGGTAGTTCTAGGAGTCCCAACAATTTCAAAATAATATACGTCTTTGAACGTGTTTGAAAATTCTCAAAACCATAATTTGAACAATTTGACGTTTACAAAAAAAAAACCGGGGAACCTGTGCTTGGCGCAAATCACCCTGTACAACGTATATATAGTTGTATATCACACATTACGGTGTATAATCGCGAGGTACTCGGCCGTAATTGAAAACGGTCGCGGAACCCCCCCGACAGCAGCAGTGTCGTTCGACGGAATCGCAGGGCGACCCCGCGGGAGCGGACTCGCGAGTTTATTTACACTGGCGCAGGCCCTCCCCCGTGCACATCGCGGGGAGGTGTGCGTGTACGAGGACGAGAGCGTCCTACACGATCCGGTTTCGGCGGACCGAATGTAAGTAAACACACACGAGCACCCGCGACCGGTGGCCGTTTAACATTATTATATTATATTATTATTATTATTATTATTATTATTATTATTATGCTCGCGCGTATACACCGTGTGTGCGTGTGTGGGTCAGCCGATGTATTTCAAAACGACGACGATGCGACGCGGAGGAGGGACGCAGCGCACCCAAAACGAGTGCACCTACCACCTATATATTGTTATGTCCTAGATACACGATATCATGTGGTCCTGCGTGCATTATATACAGGCGAAAACCGACGGCCACCGGACACGTGCAGCGTGTGTGTCCGTGTTGAACTTGCAGTACATACTCTTGTGCAGCAACGGCGAGCGGGCGGTGTTGTATTATAATAATAATAATAATAATAATAATAATAATTACTGCACGTCCGCACGTTTCCCATGGTCGCCCGCATGATGAGTCGCCGCCCGTTTCGGCCCGTCCAGCAGATATTATTATTATTATTATTATTATTATTATACTGCGATGTTTCCTTCGGCCGACAATCCTCTCCGGCACAAAACCCAATAATAAAAACGCCGGACACTGGTCATCCCGGTTCGGTCGAGCCCGTCGTCATTGTATTTTATTTTATAATATATTCAGCACGTCTGCTGGTACATCACGTGCCGTCGCATTGTGCGGCGTCAACGCGCAACCCTTTCGGTGTACGCATAATATATTGTACGTTATTTATGCGATTTTTTTTCCGCGCCGCCACCCACCAACCGCCCTCTTATGCCGCCGCCGCGGTCCGTCCGGTGAACTACTGTTGCAAAGTCTTTTCCGGAAATCTCCGGCGCATAAACGCCCGTTTACCCGCCACTGCCGCCGCCGCCGCAACCCCCGTTAATGAGCCGAAAATATTATATTATATATATCGAAAGGGGTGGCGATTATTGTGTGAATTAAGAGCCCGGCCGCGCGTATATATTGTTATTATTATTATTATTATTATTATTATTATTATTGTGCACTAGTTGCCGCCTCCGTGGTGTGCAGTACCTATATATATATATATATATATATATCATACTGTATATTTTACGTGCGAAATATATTACATGTGACATCCGAAACTCCGAAATCGGTGGTAGGTGCCCACTCGAGTTTTTTTTAGTTTCCACACACTCTGTCGGCTAGTGATCCGCGGGAGGTAAATCGTCGACAGTTGTTGTGGCGAGCCGCGCGGACATCGGTTTTACTGGATTACTGATAGTTATAGCGTTATTAGGAAACAGCGGCCGTCGCTTGTTATCACACGTATTTCGTATATTAAATAAGTACAGTTTAGAGAGCACATCGTCATGAGGGCGTCCAATTTGTTTTTGTGTCTATTCATATACCACACGATCGGTATATCGATATATATATATTTTTTTTTTTTTAAGTGGTAAAATGTTCCACTCGTCCAAGGCATCGTATCATACATAATGGTTTTCCACTCCGGCGACGCTAGAAAATAATTTTCAATTGAAAACGTTGAAAAAAAAAGTATTAATCCCATTGTTCGATTGTTATTGTTACCACAGTGTCGAATAAAATTGTGGTTAAAAAATAAATCAAATACATAAATAATAATAAACGCGACGCATCAGTGGAATGCGTACAAGTACATGAAAAACGTTCCTATAATAGACTTGAGTGCTCGAAAAGAAGCGAACTATGATGAACAACGCGGGCACTCGAGAAATACATCGATCGTGTACGAAAGCGAGCAAAACTCAACAGACTTAACGAAAAAATAAAAATAGCTTAAACCTAATTACTTTAGTATTTTTGTGTAGCTTAAACGACCCGTTTAAACTCGACAAAAATATACTCTCGTATAGGTGAACAACATATAAACATAATGACACTTTGTGCCTACCTATCGACCGGAAAATAATTGCGTGAATAATTTTTTATTTTCGAAGAGTTCCGAAAAGAAACCTTATTAATAGCATTGTTGTCGTGCAACAATGTGTTATTATTTTTGTTTAATTGTAACACCCGTTACGCAATAATAATAATAATAATAAGGGTCAGATTTTCCTACGTGTAATAAAACACCCCTTTACAAATGCACGGATATATCATTATGTTAACACATATTTTGATCCGAACCGATAAAAGCGAATTAATAAAATATGGACGTAAAGTTATAAAAACATTGTTCGCCCTATGTTTTTTTTTTTCTAGCTGTAATGATTTGCAATGGTCTTATACATTTTAATGCTCGGTCTTTGTACACATCTAATAACTGTTGATGGATTGAATTTATTGCATTTGAATTAAAAAGTAGTAAGTATGACTTGGCGTCGTATATAGCGGTACGCAATTAAACTTTTTAACCACAAAGTGCTTACAACTATATAAACGAATTTTGTTTTTCCTATCCAAAGCTCTAAATTACCGTGTGTGCTTATCGCTTTCCAATCATTTACATAATTCACATTATATTATTATAATGTCTCCCCTCACGCACTTAAATCTGTTTTGTTTCATCGTGGCGGAAGTAATTATTTTCGCGTCGATCTGTATCGCGAGGGCTCCATATTTTCATAATCTTCAAAGAAAAAGAACGCAGTAAGTCATTCGACAGGTTGAGGGGTCGGGGATCTATATTTCTCTCTCCTTGAAATGTTTAAATTGGGTGCAACCGCGGTATAGTACACGCATAATATAATATACATATATAGGTATGTAAGCCATTTAAGACGGTAATAATAATTTTGTTCGTCGTCGGCACATAGTGTCTGACAAATCGTATATTGCAAGAGCGGATCCGAGACGGTCCTGAGTGTGGGTCGCGAGAGGGGAAAGGGTGGGGGGGGGCGAGGGACGTAGAATCTTTTGGGGATAAAAAAAAATATGTAGGTACACGTTTATTAAACACGTATGTATATATATATATATATATATTATCAAATCCGCGTACATACCGTAAATCATAATCCCGAAGCTATGTATAAGCTTTGACGCGGCGGAAAGAAAACAATTTAATCGAATTCTTCGCCGCGCTTATTATAAACATTCCTCGGCTTTTTCTCGCGGCTCCGTTTGACGAGAACTGACGTCTTAAGTCCACGCCTCGGCTACAGATTTCCCGGCGTAATGAACGTGTCACTCTGTACATGAAATAACGTGTATACATATATATATATATATATATCACGATGTTAAACGCGCGGCGCGCACTCCGTCCCCGGGAAAAGTTTCTAATTTAAAAGTTGAGAAAAAAATAAAAATAAAACCGTTTTTTCATCTCGGATGTAATAATTTTTTGCCTTATATCCGCCGTCGAATACGTTCGACCTTATTAACCGATACGTCTTGTTCCGAACCAACGTACTTAGGTTTATATATATATATATATACACAGTAATATGTATAAGGGATTACGGCGCTTTGTGCCACTGAGCCGAGACATTGTGCTGCACCGCACCGGCGTTATTTCCGCGGACGAGTATTTTTTTCTGTGCTTTTTTTTTCGCTCGTATTTTTTAAATTAACGGTAGGTCTGAAGGATTTCGAGAGCGCGGCGTTGTTCCATTAACGTCTATTTAGAAAACGCCGTGAAAAAAAATGCGTCCGCAATAATAATGATAAAAAAATAAATAAATAAACCGTTCCCGAATGTTGGGCTACTGCGTTTGTACACCGCGAGTGGGAGCAGTAAAAAAAAAAAAAGGCCGAATACCGCCTCAACTGTGTACCTATAATATAATATATATATATACGTATATAGATCAGTGTATAATATATATTTTATATTATATACACACTGCCACGCGATAAACTGCAGCACCGTCCCGTCGTCATTAAGGAGATTGATTTCGTATTTTGTACAAAGAGAATATATTATACGTAGAGGAACGTTTTTTTTTATGTTCTTCGAGGAGTTCCGGCGAGAAAAGGAAATACGGTCGTATTGTGGAAACGAATCCGAGTGAAAAATTGACAGTATTCGCCTTAATGGTTTGTACATTTATTATTATTATTTTTCCCCGACAGATTATTTGTTCGGATCCGGGTGGCATTCGTCGTCGTCGTCGTAGTCGTCGTCGTTACTGAACAGTGTAATTTCCCCCAGTAATCTATACGATACATATTAAACAGGTAGGAAAGGGAAAACTGAACGACTAAGGAGATTACCGAATTTGTTTTGCGATGTATATTATAGGCACCTAATGATATAATATATATTATTTAACCACTGCCCTGTGATACGGACTGAAACGACCGTCTAGAGCGATAAACGTTGTTTGTTAAAAAGTTCGATTGCACAGAACCGTGAGCGCACCCAGGGGAAGTGAAACAGTATGGAAAATCAAATCAGAAGGTGCCCCACAGCACTTTGGGCCTCTCGTTTAAACTTTATATTCTATATTCACAAATAATAGAAATATAATAAAATAAATAAAATAATAATTTATTACTAACCTCTAAACTTGATTTAGACATAAGTTCTTTTGTTACTTGTACAGTAGTCGAATCATCATGGTTTAATTCAAGCAAAACTTTTTTTACATAAGAAAAATTCTCACAGTAGTAATTTACAGCATTTAGCCAGGTGCTCCGTGATTACGGGTTCGGATGGCAATGGAATTCCTGGAGTAAGAGTTTTAAACATTTGTATACGATATGGTGATTTTAAAAATATTTTTTTTAAGCAACTTACAAGTTTATTGACATCATGAAAATTTGATCTTATTTCTTCCGCAACTCTTTATGAATTGCATGTGCCACACAGGTAACATGCACCATTTTTGAATACAGAGTGCAAATGGCTCTTCCTGCTTTCACTATATATGGGGCAGCATCAGATACAAAAATGAGGACATAATCGTGTTTTATTCCTTCACGCCATAATGTAAACATGGCTTTATCCAAAGCTTGTGCAATAGTTGAATCGTTTGTTTTTTCCAAGACATCAGAATATTATAACAAAAATATTTTTCATGAATTTTCCGCTTTCGGGGTACCAATGACGAGCATTTTTCAACATAATTTTTACGCAATGTAGACTTGTCTGGGATTTTAAATTTTATATTTTTTTCTAAAAAATTTCTAAAATTTGTGTTATTTAATTTAGCAAGAGGAATATTAGCTGCTATTAATGTTTCACAAAGCTCTAAATTAAATAACTATTGATCACTATTATTTGTTAAATTAGATAATAGTACTTGATTGTCTTGATTATTTTGTGCCACTTTATTCAGTTTTCGTTGAATTCCACGAGCGTGCTTGTCTCGACTGATCTGTTTGTTGAATTTTAAATTTCTTTTCGGAGTCAACTGCAACATTACAAACTTTACAAAAAAGCACCATACGGTAAGTAGAAAAAATATCGGTACCAAACTCGCTCACAAAACTACGTAAACGGCTTCCTACTGTTGACTTTATTTTTGGAATTTTATATAGTTAAGATCGGTAGAACCACATAGGTGCGTGTCGATTTCACTACTAAAGCTACTATTGTATACCCAAATAATTATGGGTTCGTTCGATATTTTATCTTATCGGATAAATCGACATTTAATTATATTACTTTTTCAATAACAATGGACTGGAGTAGGTAATTGCCTACAGGTACTCATTGGGATAACCTTTACAACACCAATTAAAAAAGCTTAAAATAAACAAAATTAGTTTAAAATTTTAAATACACAAAATGAACGTAATATTTGTAATATTAAGTAAAAAATATCTTAAAAAATGCAAAAAAATGCACTTAACACAAGGAATGCAAAAAATGCAAAATAAAAATTACATATTTTAAATTATTATATTACGAAACAAATTTAGTTGTTGGTTAGAATTGTATAACACTTAGAGAAAAAAATGCAAGTTACCAAAATCCTAGCTCTAGTAATAATAAATCTTTCGATATTCGAATTTGTTTATCAAATACGTTTATACTTTTCGAGAATATGAATGTTTACTTCAGTAGTTGTACACTTCAAAGAATTACTTTGTCTTATATGATATTGAATAAAAAAAAATCAGTTTTATAGCATTGTGACTGAGCACGTCGTATCACACTACAAAAACGGAAGGTGGTAGACAAGGTGGTAGCTATATTTTGGTAGGTACAAAATAGTTATTATGGATTTGATTTCGTTAGTTTTTAACACTATTGTATTGAATGCTTAAACTAAAATACGTGTCATATGACTTCAAAATTGTTGTCGATAAAGACACTAGTATACGAATAACAACAAAATATACACGCACGTTGTATTGCAAGTGTTTAATTGGCAAAAATGTGTTAGTTTTCGATAAACGCTAAGACTTGAGTCATAATATATACACAATTTACATACACTTGTAAAAATAATGATATTCGATAGAGTGTCAACAATCTGGTGTTTATTAAAACGCTCGAAAATGTTAATATTATTCCGTCGGAATACAAACGTATGATTCCTATAGATCTCAACTCACAACCAAGAGCATCGTTAATTTTTAATTCAGGAAAATTATGTGTATTAAAATTTGATTGTATATTTTATAATATTTAATCTAATTATCAAGTGAAAGTGAAGGAGCAAATAATTTCAAAAAATATTGAAAGAAAAAAAACGATTCCCTTGATAGTGTTGGTCTTGCCCATAAAAAAAATAAAATATTTTTTGTTAAATACAAAACAATGACAATGGATCTTGTTTATTAAAAATGATCGTCTGTCCTTCACATTACTTTAATTTGAATTCAGGCATCGTACGTTGGGTATACCTACGTATAATATTAATTTTTGTGTTAATAGTTAAAATAATGTGCAATAGTATGCATCACTTAAAATATACAGAGACAATCAAAATGAAAATTGATCATTTGTATCAATTAACAAATGACAACTCAACCTAATATTACTAATCCACACGAAACTCACACAAGGACATCGTATGGCAAAGACAGATCCTTCTCTATCATCTACTGCCCCCACCTTCGATGAAGACAGAAAAGACTTCAACATCCCGGACAACTGATATGAAGCAATTGGTCCATTCTCGAACCTCAAAAACATAATTTCATATTTAAAAAAAACCAATTTGTATAATAGTGTATAATCTATAATGTTAAAATGAACACTTGTAAGCTAATAACCAATGTAGTTGATGCTTAATCAATAAAGAAAAAAAATACAATATATTACTAATCAAATGTATAAAATAACGCTAAAAACGCCACACGCCTATTCATTAATCCTCCGTAGTCCCAATTAGAACAGGCATTGTATACAAGTAACTAATCAAATATTTGTGAGATTAATTTTCTTAGAAATTATACAGGAAAATATTCGGCTTCGGATTAGGTATTATGAAACAAACATGTATGTCGTCGTTCAATAAAGAAAAAAGCTTAAAATTGTTGGTTATTTATTATTGAATTATAATGGTGGAAAACTGCAAATATTTTCAATAACGTTTCGCTATACTTTTGAAATGATAATGAGTGTTTAAAGTTGAAAGAAAAGCCCAACATTGTATAATATGAAAAAAAGGCTATCGCTAAGTGTGGTGGTCGTGTCGATGTACCGCAAGATCGACAGGTGACTTTTTTAAAAATATTTTTTACGTGTAAAAAGCACGCGGGTAAATCTTATATTATGTATCGGTGTATCGTGTTAATCGCGTGTGTCGCGCTAAAAAATCAGGAATGAAAAAAAAAACGTCAATGGATCATTATGAGCATAACCGCTCAGTCACGACCCGTTCGACGTGTGTGACTCTAAGTTATTATCTGGAAAAATAACGCCACGAGTGTGAAAGGAAAACGATGATAATAATAATAATAATAAACACAAAATTACGCGGTCATCGCGAGTTTTGGTACCTCTATAGCGTCTGTCACATAGTGATGATGTAGAAGTGAAGTTAAATCCGCTTTGCGTGTACATAAGTAAGTGCAGGAGAGACGCGAGGTGACCGCGAACAGGGACGGATATTTTGTGTTTTTTTTTGTTTTTTTTAACCCGTCACTATCAGTTTGCAAATCGCTCCTCCGGGGGAACGAAAACAAAAAACACGACCTAATCGATTTCCTCTCTCGCGACCGACAGAAGGTAAACAAATAGGTGTGTAATAATAATATATATCTAGGTAGTGATCATCTAAAAAAAACCGCAAAATACGTTTCGAATTTTTTTTTTTTGATTTTTATACACTGCGAATAAACACAATGGAAAACCTGTAAATAAACTACAGACTTTTTTTTTTAATCTGTTTGGAAGATAAATCGTTTTGTGCCATTTTCCGATTGTACTCTGAGGCTGCGACGAGAGTCGTCTTTATAATAACGTCATTGTGCGAATAAATCCGTATTATATTACATTGCGTATATACGGACTCGACCAACTATAATCAAAGATATTATTATATTTCCTGTGATGATGGGTGTTTTTTTTTCAACTCTATGACGGTGACGTCGACCCTTCTTTATACGTACCATACACTTCGGGAGAAGTTTTATTTAAAATTTGACACCCGGTTTGATTGATGCGTTTCGCAAGTGAGGTTATCACAGCCCTATAGCTATGTACCGTCATGTACCGAGGGCGAGGAATAATCGTGCCACCGAATAAAATTAGCTGCAAACAAGAAAGTGACTGCAAAAAAAAAAGTAATAATAATAATTAAATATCGACTTGTATTTTTACACGTCATTTTGCACATTTGCATTACAATGTGAAATAATGTGACGTGTATAATACACCGACCAGAGTTCGGTAAAAAATAATATATATGTAACTAATTCATTGATGGGTATTATAAAATTACATTATTATAACATTATACCTGTGAAGGTAATTTATAATATACCTTATAGTCGACTTTCGTAACGCTGCTGCGACAATATTTTCCAAAACTAAAGTGTGCTTAAGTATAATATGTGCATTTTTTAAACGATATAACGAGTACCCGATATTAACAAATTATATTGCAACAAAAAACAATCTATAATATGCTATAGTATTATGCTTAAAAATATATTTAATTAAAATTTAAAAACGGAAAATCAATCGAGCAAAAAATATACCGAAATCCGTTCTTTAATAATACAAAAAAACCTAAAATACGCACACATAGATTGGTTTAAAGTCTCTAAAAATAATTACTCATGATATTATATTAAGTTTAATAGTTATTATTTTTTTAAGGAACTGCTATATTTGAGTATAGTGTTGGTAATTTTATTTCTCAAATAAATTTCAATTGGTCGTTGGCTAAAAAAGCTCTCTCTAATCCGGCACTTGAATGATGTATGAACATTGTTATACTACCTAATCGTAATAAAAAATGTTTTGAAAGGCCAATTCGTAGCTTTCCGGCAACTGTATAAAATCAAGTACCTAAGTGATAGTTTTTTTTTTTCAATTTGGTGTATTTTTATGAGTTTGGGTACTAACTCCTAACTTAAATTCAGCTTTCAGGCTCTTAAGTCTTAATATCAACTTCATAATTCAAAAGCAAAAGTTAATGATTTTCGAAAAACTAAAAGAAATTTAGGTAGGTTTAGGATTTCAGAAACTATAATACCAGATAATATCGAATTATTATTAGAAAATCTATGGTGAGAGAGGGGGCAAGGGAGTGGTGGGGACAGTTTGCCCTGGGAGGCTACCACCCATCCTCACCTTCCCATCCCTACTATTATATTATAATAATAAAAAGGTTAAATAGTAATTCCGATGATTCTGAACGGCTCGTCTTCCCGTGTTCCGTGTTAGTGCATGTTTAAAACGTAACATCACACCTCAAATATATAACTTATATCGTATAAATTAATAAAGTCCAGGGAATTAAAAACAATTTTATTATTTTCTACGTGCTCCTGATTTATGACATTTTATAAGATACGTACTACTCATAATATATATATATATATGTGAATATGTTTTAAGTGCAAAAGAAGTGTCACGAATTGCGTTCGCAGATCGTCCAATGAGACTTCCGATGGGCGCAAAGCTCGCACCATACTATACTGAACAGTCGCGGGCACAATACACCGTCCAGTCGTCTCAGTGCCAGCTGTGTCTGCAGTATACCGTTAATGCAATGAGTTTTTCTCGACCGTGTCGAAACACCGTCGTCTATTTTATTACATATTATAATACGCGACGACGACGACGACGACGACGCGCACGCAAATCCGTTTAAAATAATATAATACAATGTACCCATACCCGAAACCCTTTGGCGGGCGGACAGTTTGTCTACTCGCGCGAATAATAGACGGCGTGCCCGTAGACGATATTATACGCTTATGTGTGTATGACCCATTAAACCGTATAATATGACATCATGATATTATTATATTATATTATGTGTGCCTACGCACAATCGAGTTTGGCGGAGACGCGTCGGAGCCCATCGTTTCGCGTGCACACGTTTTGCTCGATTTTTGTACGCATTCGTCGGTTAGGTGGTTGCAAGTTCGGTCTCGGCTATTGTAGTGCGCCGCCGGAGCCCCGTACACACCGCGGCTAGGATGTTTTTTTTTTTTTTTCTATTAAATACAATAATAGTGTGCGTAGGGTCGCCGTGCACGTATATTACCATAGATCCCTCCGACGCAGTGCAGGGGTTCGTGTGCGGCGGGCGGCGAGGCTTCGACCTAGGCGAACTGTACCTGTATAGGTGCGGCTATAATGATATTTATTGCTAGAATTGGATGGCGTCAGCACTATCTGCACAGGTGATAATATAATACATCGTGAATACGAAACGTGGGATTTATCTATAGCATTCCGCCGAGGTGTAACATGGTTGTCGGAGACCAAGAAGAGTACCTACTCGTTCCAAGACTTGAACCGTACACGTCATTATAACCGATTATATTATGATTACAATAGCAATAAAAAAAAATACTAATTAGAAAATAAAAACAAAATATCGAAAAGAAACATTTACAAGCATTTTTGTTTTAAATCAATATTATATAATAATAAGATATTCCCTACCCCGGCTTGATTCGCTCACTAATTTCCTGTGAGGGGAGAGGGGAAAAACCCCAGTTTCCCCACTCTGAATCCCTCAGGGGCCACGCTGCTGAAACTCAAGTGTCAAGCGTCATCTCATTTGCATCTTGATATTTAATATCTGTGATTTACAAATACAATTTACGAACAAATGTGTACATCATTCTAGAGAGATAATAGTTAATATAACGTTGTGAAAAAACATTTTATATGCTACGAATTATTTCAAAAATATTTTTAATTTAATTTGATAGCATGTATCGTTGCACCTAAATAAAAATGTTTTTCACTTTTTTCTCCTATATGGATTATTGCAAAATCAATTTTTAAGTTTATAATATTTAAAATTAAAACAACTTCTGGCGGATGCCTTAATATATCAACCGACGTCACATTCAGAGATTTAAACCCGACATGTATAATGTGGTTCTTTAAAGTTCATTTTAGTATACCTTAAATTTTTTTCGTAAATAAAACATATTATTATTAAAGAATGATTTTTTTCCTATTACTCGTCAACGCCAACTATATACATATATATCTACCTACTCTTAATAGCTTAAAAAAATTATATGCGAATTGATTTGGATTTTCGTGGGACTGTTTGCATTACATTTTTTTTTTTTTTGCGCAATCGAAGAGTTGGATTGCATACGACTACGATATTCACACATTATACGCATTATATTGGGTATATATTATAATATAGATGCTGCCGATAAGGCGCCGCCAGCGGACTTGTAGCATGCCATTACAATGTATAAATGTATTATTATTGTTATAATTATAATATTATAACGCTGCATTGTCGTCGTCGACGTGGGAAGACAACCTTTGGTTTCCGAGGGGGGGGGAGGGGAGCGCGATTGCGCAGACTCGATGATACAATATAAAAATGTTATCGCACAAAGGTCGGGCCCGAACCTGCGTTGCCGTAGTTTAACCCATTATGTGCGCATAAATAATACGTAAATGATTATAATAATGTCATACAGACGACATACCATGTGTACGTAACAATGAAATGGCCGCCGCCCCGCAAAAGGGTTTGTAGCCGGAACGGTTGGAAACTGACGAAAAATCCGTCTAGTCATCGGCGCCTCGCCTGGAGATTCCGGGGTTGCGACATGCATAATATGATATTACACAAACCGTATACGTCCCGGTATAGATACCGTGGTAATGTGGTATACGCGATATTTTTTACAGGAGACGACGAGACTGCAAAATGTGCTCGTTGCATTGTCATAAAATATTTTTTTTTTTTTTTGTAAAGCCCCGCGCCCTCGCGCTGCAGCACATTCTGCAGCACAGGTGCAGTTGCATTATAATAATATGCAAAAACGACAAACTCATCGGTGCCTACCCGGGCCGCGTACAACTGCATAACATAATACCACGTATATATAATACTCTATGACTCGGTAGAGTATTTAGGATGATTTCTTCGGAGGGGAGATATAATACGACCAAAATGTTTTTTGTTTTTTTTTATTATAACCCTTTCCGGGGCGGTACGTCACTGCCGCGATAATATGCATTATAACTGTCTCTGACGGGTCGAGCAATCAAATGTGTATTAAGACCGTCGATGCTATTGAATTATCGTAATATTATAATAATATATTGTAAGCATAATATTGTAATGAAGCGATTAGAGAAACAATAAAACTATGCAGTCACGGTGCACAAAAATAATGAATTAATAATATAATATGTTACTATCGACAGTCTCCGTCGTCGTCGATCTGTCGCTCTATTCAAATCCACGGGTGCACGACATCCTTTATAAATAACGATATTGTTCCAATAACGAATAAAATAATAACAAAAAGGAGGAAATCGGCGGTTATTTGTTTTGTTCAAGTGATATGCGCACGGTCACTGTTTTTTAACTGTTTTTTCGTTCACAATTTTGAATATTCTATATACTATTGTTATATTCTATTTATCTATATCGCGTTTATATTAATTTAAGATTTAAATGTTATAATTACCGTGGTTCTCAATCGGCGTGTCACGTATTATCGTGGTGTTGGTCACCAAAATATTATTCATTATTAAACTGTAAGATTTCAAAAAGTATAAATATAATATGTTATTATTCCGGTATTATGATGATTTATGAAATATTAAAAACCACAGATGAGGAAAACAATTATTATGAAGAAATCCGCGTTGATTACCCAGTGATTACCCCGCAAAAAAAGGTTTGTAATTTTTACTTTTTCAAACACAAATGAATTGTTTCGAGCGAGTCATTTTTATACATGCCTTTAAAAAACTGTTATCCAAAAACTATATTTTTTTAATAGATTAACTCTCTTCATTGTAATATTTTTTTCAAATGTATTTTTCTGACCAATGGTTTTTTTTTTAAATGCTAAAGGTTTTCAAGTGTCAAGATGAACCAGCTGGGTTATACTGGTGAACATGCACTGAATACCAAGTAGAAACAAATCATAAAATAATCATTGTGATTGTATTTATATAATATATTTATTGTCTCATTATTGTTTTTTAAATTATAATACTTCAACTGGGGAAAAACGGAAAACAATAGATTAGATTCATACAGGGAGTATAAAATATAGATAATATCGATAAACACTCAAATCGGATAAATAGATAATATGAAGTAACTAATACTATATTATACGTCGTGAACATTCCGACTTGCTGTTGTTATTTCTTTGATTCTTTCACAATAGAAAAATGATTAATATTTAGATTTTCAACATAATATTATGATACATTTACATTGCGTACCTAAAATTTATGCTATGGAAATGGAACGCAATGTCGGGCCTAGAGGAGAGCTCTGCTCTTTGCCCCACTCTTGACAAAAGTCATGGTATAATCGAGTCAAAAGTATTGTTGGTAGATTTCACAATACTTAATAACGATCCATTTCGACTGCAGCTCAACCCTAATTGAAAATACAGATGACATCGTATAGGCACTATAATAATCTAATTCTAATTGTATCATGATACCTATATATGTTCCGAACAAACGTCGTTTTGGCTGTTTTTGCTTTTGAACAGTTATACTTCAGAAAGGGTCTGTTCGTCTTTCGAGGGCACCGTAAAATTTACGTTTAGGGTTACCGATGAAATATATTATGAACAATTTCGGACAACGATTTATTGTGTTTCACACGTATAATAATATATTACAAAATATTATTTAAATATTGATATTGATTGACTGTGGATACAATGTTATGATCTCCGACTACAAACGAAAAACCAGTTTCAGTAACAGTTTCGAAAACTTAATAATTGTACAGCTTAACATTAAAATTAACAATAATTATTTATATTATAATATTATATTAGTGTATAGTGACGGGTCTTATTGCAGGCTCTTCACTCGCACCGGCTTCACTCGTCTCCGGTTTTGCTTCACTCTTATTCGGGTCTTCTACAGTCAAGCGAGTGCTGTCCGGCCGCGGGCGGCCGCGGTAGAGGAACAGCGACGACCACAGGTGGTCGGTCATGGTGGCGTTGCCCATGCGGCGGGCCATCCGGGCCATGTGCTCTGCTTGTTCCTTCGAGACTCTCGTCAACTCTTCTAATGAAATTAACGACCGCAGGGACGGGTCCTCGATCATCGGGGTACTCCTCGGGATGCCTATCATCTTTAAGAACTGTTCGTCGGTCGCGTACGGGACACAGTGGGACAGCAGGTACACTTCGATCTTTTTGTACAGGCCGTCCATGGAGTCTATCACCTCCTGCGGGAATGGCGGCTTGTCCGTGTGCTGCACACCTTCGTACTGCAGGTGCTTGATCACCACCCAGTAGGAGTCCAACAGCAGGGTCAGATCGTTGTCGGGCACGGCGGACAGGATGTCAACGAACTTTGACGAGTTCTTCTTCAGATCGCTGGCCGTCGTGAGCAAGACGATGGGCTCGGCGTTTTTCGACATCATCAAGGCCATGGTCTTGGACTGGAAATACACCTGCTTGAACGTGTAGCACGCCAGCGCCCGGCGCAGAGCCTTGGCCCCGTACTCGGTGAACGACCGGATGGCGCGGTAATGGGTGACCACCGTGGCCACGATGTCGTGCACGTTGTACACCGGTTCCGTGCTGTGTTCGGCGGTCCGCGCTGACGTTATTGGCAACAACTCGGGAATCCCGAGGAATTTTCGCCCCTTGTGCGGCGGCTCGTCCAGCCCCTTGATCGGTTCCTGCAGCACGTCCGTCCACTGTTCCTCGTGCAACATGACGTGATCGAGCAGCCGCAACGCGTCCTTGTTCGGCCGGTACACCCTGGTCGGCTTGCTCCGCTTCAGCCGTGCCTCGCCCGCCACGGCCACCGCGAACGCGGCCACCAGCAACAGTCGCGCTGCACCTCTACCTGCGTGCATCTTCGTCGTCGTCTGTATGGGTTATGTTTGGCGGCAACGGAACTGGTTTCTCGTCTATGATGAGGTGGCTTGAGGACGGCTGGCGACGGAATGCGCGAGGCTCGCGGCGCGAACGCTGGCTATGGGGCCGCCGCGTAAACACAGGCGTGTCGCGTCGTCTGTTTGAACAGCTAGCGTTTTGCGGCTTGCGATCCGATCGTTGTATTCCGCTGTGGGCACATATTGATTTCGACAACGCTAGAAATCGCCGTTGAACGCGTAATCGTCGTTTGTTACAATAAAACTGTCTATTGTAATATAATACTCTTTGAATTATAGCACGTCAATCAAAACGTGACCATTGACTAGATTAAAAGTTAAATCCAAGTTTAGAGGATCATTTTTGTCAACTATCTTAGACTTTACTGGATATAGGTGCTGAAAAAATCCATTGTAACGACTGAGCTCTTTCCATTAAAGCTGTATTTCAGTTAAGACCATGCGCTTACACGATATATCTACGAGTATATCTACATATCTGTATAAGTACATATCTAACTAATGAGATAATCATTTTTTATACACAATTATTTAAATACATATCATAGTTGAATAATAATAATTATGCCTGGTCTTAACAGTGTAGTTGATACAAACGTCTAATACTCAAATTAATTACACCGCTACACCTACAAATGTGCTATATAAAGAAATAGTATGAGATGCGTTTTTAATTAAATATTTGGTTAAAATTTAAAAAAATGTAAGTTGAATTGGCACTATATAGGTGGGATCAGGTGTTAATTACAATGAAAATAATATTGAACTCCTTTATCTCACTGAATTGAGTTAATAATCGTCTCATATTAACTAATAACTTTTAATGTCAAATATGTTGTATGTTTACTATTAACTTAGATACAAGGATACAACTCAACGTTCTTAATTTTTGAATTAATTTAATTAGCTCATGTTAATGAAAACATTACACGTCATCATCACTGAATATTGTTATGGATCCATCATTTAACACCCGTTGATATTTTTCTTTTGTCAAGTATAAATACTTTCAATGGTTTATTATTCTTCAATATTCCTTATAATTGTAAACATAGCATACAAGCCAGTTCACTCACCTCCGACTCCGCTAAAACTTAACCCTACCGGCAGTTGACAGAATCTCTATATATGGTGACAGCACGATCACTCCAAGATTTGATTTTTTCAGACGAATAGTCATAATTTAATATACGAACAGACATTTTTACAAACAAAATCTGTGTCAATGTAACCGTAATTATTATACTGTTCGTCTCGATATGTAGACAATTTCTACGATTTTACCTTTTTACGTATCTGCGTGATTGTTCTGAGATAAAATGGTTTTCTAAAGATATTTATTTGATCGACAACTGATTGATAACCATGTTTGTAAAATATGTTTTCCAGTTATCTGGTTCAATTCCCATAATACAACAGTGTATACATTTATCTATTTAGGTATCTTGAGATTCCGTTTATCATGAGGAAAATTATTTTGTTTTTTTATAAAAGTTATGAAACTCATAAATATATATAATATATAATTGAGAGGGTTATATTATTATTACACACATTAGTTTTCAGCAAAAAAAAATTGTATTTTCATTTATAAATTGTATACTGTATATATATTTATTTATTATTGAATAGCTGATTAATTAATTTCTATTGTACAAATAAAAGCGTACAAACACCTAGGTGAATAGTTCAAAAAAGTTCAATAATGTACTTAAATTTAAAAAAAAAACAAAATACATAAATACCACATCATTAAAATGTATTTAATTCGCACTGTTGCACTGTTGATGGTTTTCTTTTATTATAATAACAATTACTTGCGTCTACCTAAAAATGAAGATATTTTTTTAAAAGCTTTCTTCTTGAAAGAAAGCTTCTCTTCCGTCTCAATCTGTCTCGCGAGAATAATTTTTGCGAACATCAGATCCCAAACTTCCTGTGGTATTTTCCCGAGGTGCAGTTTTTCGAATTCCTCTTTCAATATCAATCTCAACTTGTGGGCTTTCCTCACTGACGGTTCGTTCGGAACTTCGTCCTCTGGCAGAGTGGATGTCAATGAATCGTCTATTTCTTCCCCACTGAACTTAGGTTCTATATCATGCATGTCAAGTTTCACCGTATCTTTACTATTTAGTCCATACCATATTGTTGGGGACTTGTCGCAATATAAACTGGAGTCCATCAGAAGATTAACCAGATTCCCGACCTCAAGTCTAAGATCGCTCTTGTACTTTGCTTGGTGGCCGTTATCCTCGATATAAGTGACCCACTGCCTTTTGACCTCATTGAAAAACCTGGACAACGCAATCAAGGGATGCAGTTCCGCACCGACCGTGGCTAGAGAGTTGGCCATCTGCCGGTAATCGCCCAAAAGGCGTCCGAGGTGTTGGGTGAATTCTGTGATCGCTTTGAAAGGTATACTTTCTATGGTAGCCAACTGAAGGATAGCGTGTCTGTTGAACATGCACTGGGCCGAGAGGGCCAGCAAACTGACAGCAAAATCCACGTACATGCCTGAGTGTGGACAGTGTTCCATGACTTGCTTGACGACACTCATCGAGTGAATTGGCTTCTTTTCGAACATTGAAGCGGGCATTGAAGGGCAGAACTCTGGGACCAGATCAGATTCCTCAATAAACTTTGAATCGATCTTTTCACTCCAGAATGCAGACCATTGAACGTCCATGGCCAGCGCAGTTTTCAACAACTCCAACCCTTCCCGGTGCGCGGCAGGAATTTCGTCCATTATCTGGCTGCTCTCTTCTTCTAAGCCGAGCACGCCGCCACTACCACTGCCCCACAGCGGCTGCAGCAAAAACAGTAGCACCAGTGATAGTGACGTGCCGGAAATTGCGTGACTAAAGCTATTACTTATCATGGCGCTCACTGAATGGCAGACGGATTTAAGACCTCCGCAGTTTTCGGATGAGCTGACGACCACGTTCTCGGTCACCGTGTTTTCAAATAATATTTTTCGAATTTTTTAAAGAGCTACGAATGAAGCATATAACATGTAGGAAATAGGAAAAAAGAAAAAGAAACAACAAGTCTTGTTTGCACAGTTTTTATTTTTCACACACCAAACCGTACAAGCTGCAAGCTACCGACGTCTGGTGCACCGAATCGATATTTAAACGCTCAACTACTATACGGCGTGTGTCATGAATATAGAAATATTTTCTTACGTAAAATTCTATAAGTGCAATATATTTTCTAGATACACACTGTAAACCATATATAGCATGTGCGCAGTAGTCCAGATCGAAAATTGTTGAACTTCAAAACCTCGGATTGATTTTGTATTAGGTATATATTATATTATTATAAAGTTATAAAATATCCAGTTTTTATTTTTTTTCCTATGATTTATTGTCAAGGAGGTTATCAGTGTGCTATTTTTATTTTCTCTAAGAACTACAACCAAGAAGCAACACAGCAAATTTGCGTTTTTTTGAACCAACCTTGTGTTATTAGCTTAGTAGGTATTTGCCCAATTATCAATAACACAGCTAGTGTGGATAGTGAATACATTCGATTTTTTACGATATTTCAATTCATGTGCAAGCTAGGAATATGCAAGATATTAAAGTCCAAAAATAACGATCATATCTTATTTTGGAATTGCCAAATCGAAAAAATATAACGTACAAACATCGATAATGTCTATCTCTTTAAGGCTGATAAGAGATCAATTCACCCTAAAACTAAAGCTATAACAACACAAGGTTTCTTTTATACTGTTTTGAAGAGTAACTAGAGATAAAACAATTAGTGAATCCCAATATCTTCTAACACTACCAACCATTATAGACCTATGAGTGAATGGACGTTGGTTAGACAGAAAAGACTGTTGGCGACCATCTTATAATATTATAGAATAAAAATCAAAAAATAATTCACGGGAAATTACAGTGTACCCACGATCTAAATGGTTATGGGATTGGACTAGAACTCCTGATTCCGAACCGTTTGAATATAACATCACGCCAATTATGCAAACTACAACTTCTCGTTACTGTTCACGACATTAAATCGTACTCATGTATGTTCAGGCCTTCGTAATTTTCTATTTTCTATTTAGGTGAAAAATGAAAATTTGAAAATGTGGTGGACTAGTTGGTAGCGTTTAAACTTATACGTAACTACCATTCGACAATTGGTACAAATATGATAATTTGAATGAAAACTTGGGAACTAGATACTTTATATTTTATTGTCTGTCGATGATATCAGTCATCTGAGGACCGATCGGAATTAAAAATATTTGACAACTTTAATTCTGATGGAATTTTGTTGAACTGGTGTGGTGTGCTACCCAAAAAAATATTTTATGAGTAAAATAAAATGTAACTACTAACTACAATAATTACAGTTTATCATTTTAAACTATTACTGTAAATAACATGTAATATTATTGGTAGACCAAGCCACATTTTGACCTGTAAATTGTTTATAATACGACCAAGACAATTATAATATCATGGCATTATTCAATACTTGGTAGTTATAATATGTATATTTTTATTGAATTTATAAGTTAAATTATAATATAAAGGCTATAAATGTTTACATTTTGTATGCATAATATAATTTACTATACAAACAAGATCACACGTTTATATTATGTTATTTTCCCAATTTGTTTAATCTTTTTTTTGACTTCGCTTGGAAGTGTACTATGTCGTCCCACGAGGCCTTGGACATACCTCTGATCCGCGGTGCACTGCCGAAGGCAGAAATGAGCTTTTCCCGGCTGCTTGTGATCATTTTCTTGTAGTCTTTGGAGACGGCAAAAGATAAACCAATATTGTACAGATTTTCCACTGTGAAAACTTCAATCATACCAGCCACTTGCCTCTCCATTTCATTTTTATTTTCATTTGGTATGGGTTTCACGACGCAATGGCCATTCACGTAATTCAGCATTATTGTGGATCTTTCATCCAGCAGAGCAGCGTACTTGTCTCTGACATCCTTCGCCATGTCTTCGCCATTCGTCTTGTATATGTCAAAGAAACTGAGCGTGTCAAGCACATGTTCATCCGTGAACTGGAGCGCACCCATTGTCATCAGTATCGACTCGATGATATCCATGGATTTTCCTGACCAACTGGCCGCCTTCCTCTGTGAGTCACTGCGTTTCATCTCCACATAAATCAGTTTGATGAGGTGCACCATGTGTTTGTATAGCAAGCACTTGAACGATATCTTCAGTACTGTTAGGCCCATGTCTAGAATGCTTCCCACCACGAACCGTTTAAATATTATGTTTCTGACAAACTCATACGGTATAATGCGGTCCGGGGTATCGGGCCCGGATGGTGTGCTACTGGACGTCTCTCCTCCATCAGACACACATCGAGCGTCTTTTAGAAGCTCATTTTCGATGATGTCCTTATAATAAGTTCGGTCCAACTTGTAGACGACGCCCTCAAGGAATAAATGCCTCCACAAGGGGTCTTGTTTGATGATGGTCGACAGCAGCTCCAACTTTTTTTCGTACGCCAACCTAGGGTGGGAACCGATTGCTGAACAAAAACACGCCAGTAAGACTATGGCCCACGGCGACGGTCGTGACATGGTGATGCGAGGACAGAGGATGATTATCTCCTGTGTGTCACGTCGGTACCGATTTCGCTGTTCACACGATTAGAGTGCTCCGGATCCCGAATACGTTTTCAGCGGGAATGTCGTCGTTATGTTAGTGTGAACACTTGCAGATGATGGCTGCCACGGAATACCCCCAAGCACACGTGTTAAGCAAACATGGCCTCAAAAAACAAATCCTAATTGCAGTGGCAACAAAATGTCATGACGAAAAGCAATGTATGAAATAATCGCGAGCGACTTACTGCAGACGGTATTGTTGTTTATTTGTTCAAGTGAAGTCCCGTTGCCCGCAGAAGGAGACACTTTTAAGCAGTGAATTTATTTCTTTTTTTTGTAAAGTGTTTCTAGATAAGCAGAAAATATTCAACATTGAAAAAAAATATCCATCCAAATCCCGTTTAGATATTCAGTATATTATATTATGGCCACATAATATATATTATAATATCTCAGAAGTAAAAAAAGAAATGACCGTTTTTTATGTCAACCGTTTCCATTTCATATAATATTAAAATAATTTTTTGTAGCATATTAGCCTTAATATTACATGTACACCATTATACCGGATATAATAATATATTTACATTTATTTTTATTTTTATATTTCATACACTGTATGAAAATCTGATCACAGTTATAGTGTCTATAACTATGTACTGTTTGAAGCCAATCAGTTGAATGTATTTACGACTTTTGTTTTTGTGATCCTTTGCAGAAAAATCAAGTTTATTCAAATTTAGTTTCTCATAACTTTTAAGTTTTAGTGTGTATACGAAAATCTGATCGTATATTATGATAAGGTTTTCAGAATATTTTTATTTTTATTCTTTTTGTTAATTTGGCATTTGTACCATTTGACATAATTTGAAGAATATTTGTTTGGAGAATATTAGTTTCAATAATTATTTCCTATATTTTTCCGAAGACATTTTTGAACTGTAGTAGTTGTCGATAGCGCTTTCCGATGAATAAAATAAACCGAAAAATATTGAAGGTATTATTATCTTTAAATACAGAACAATTATTACTAAAAATACTCGATTATTCCAACAACAAAATCAAGTCGGCGATTTGTTAAATAAAAATCCAAGTGTTATAATATTATATTTATTTTTTGTTCTACATTTTCAAAATTATATCATAATTTCGTTACTTACTTCCTATTTGCTAATAAAATTGGGCTCACTAGACTACGTTTAATAATTATTAGTGCGTATAATACATGAGTAGCTATGACTTAATAATTATAATTTTAATGTACTTCAGTGACCGCAATTAGTGTCATATTATTATATTTTATCGTACTTTATAATGAATGACGAGTTTTAAATGTTATATTTTCTTTGATTTAAAAAAATTATCAGATTATGATAATGTCAATCATTTATGCGCGAAACACATTTTTTTAAATTTTCGCACGGTGCTAAGGTAATTTTAAACAAATATAGGTATTAACAGTGAACACTTTGTTTAGGTTAGAAGTAATAACCATTTGATGTCGCATATAATACTTTATTACATACACAATTTCATAAAAATTAACAAAATAACTTTAAGAGCTGTAATATTCTACATTGTACCTATAGTATATTAATAAACTAAAATATTGTGATACAATAATAATTAAAATAATAAAATGTGAGACACTGACGCTGTTATATTTCAATAAGAGTATAGTTTCATTTATACAGTGAAATTTAAAGCTTAATATATTGTTTAAAGGTATTGTAAATTGTAATATATGCCATATAGTTAAATATTATTGAGTAGAGAATATATAAATTTACCTTAATAACAGAAATTTTTCAAGTTAAATTTTTACTAAAAAATAAATGAATATATGCATAATAATATAGGTATTTTAATAATACAATATTTAAATTTAGCAAATTTTCCAACTCTTCAACAGGTCAACCTCCCTGGGATTTTCATAATTCATTTGACATTGTACGAGGGATCCGTTTTTTACGTCTTCTCCAAACATTCTTTTGTTGTTCACCCGATTTATATTTTTTTCCTTCTTTAATAATCGCTTCTCCTAATCGTTCCGACATTTCTGTTTTAGGAGTTTGTTCAACCGTATTTTTTTCATAACCATCTATGTAAAATTTTATGTTCATGCTGATCGGTAATCTGTAATCGAGTATTAGAATCCAAGTCTCCATAGGCAACGTTTCGACATTGAGCCCGTCGTAAACGTCTATCATTGAATCGATGATCTTGCTGAACTCGTTTAGCTCGAGTTTCAGTGTATCTTCATTTGGCGTGAGCTCACCTGGTGGAGTTGGAGAGACGTTCAGAGTTTCATACTTGCTCAAGTACTCGTATACATCCTCAATGGGGGTGATGTGACAGTGCCGTTCAAGCCTCTCATTCACCTCTGTCCTCATCATCTCGAAAACATCGAATATACCGAAGTCGGTCTTTTCCGCGCCATCTAAGTCGTACAGCCCGGTGGTAAAGAAGGCCAGCTCACCGTCCACAGCGGCCACCTTGTCCACTAGTATTCCAAGCGTCATGCGCAAGTCTTCCAGCGCATCATCGACCTTGTCTTCGATCCCTTCGTCGACCGGGTCTTGGGATTTGACGTCGGAACTTTTGTCCTCCTCCTCCTCCTCCTTCTTGTCCTTTGTGTCGTCTTTATTTATGTCGGTTTTCCATATTTTGCGCGCCAACATGCCAACGCGGTCGATTACCTGTGACAGCAGAAACCTCACGTTGTTATACGTGAAACACATAACCGACGTGCTCAGCACATAAGCAGTGTAGTTCACATTGGTGCCAGACCACGGGGTCTTGTCCATCAACGTCTGTAGCACTGTCATGGCTGTCAGGTTCTGGCCATCGTCCTTGGCCACCAGCTGAATCTGGTCCAGAACTTTTCCGTTGAATTCCGTCCTGCGGTACTTCGGCAAGCTAAGCCCAGACAACTTAACCTTTTGTTTGAGCACCGGCGACCACTGGGCGTCGTTGAGTAGCACGTGTTTAAACAACGCCATCCTATTGGCATACGGCGATTCCGGGTGCCCGACCCACGAGGCCGTGACCACCGTGAAACGCGGCCCAGGCGACATCGAGATGACGCATGACAACAGAAATAGAACCGCCGTTGGCGGGCGCGTCATCGATGCGGTATGTTTGGCGGAGGTGGTTTTGTTGTATGTCCGGTCGTCGGACGACCTTTCTATGTTGTAGTGATGGCGATACAAAGTGACGACGTTCGGTGTCGTTTGGCGTGGTTACGCGAATGCTAGGTGATCGGGTGCACCACGACGTGCACCGGCCGATGAAAACTCGCTGCTGTCCAAACACAGACGCGTTTCTCGTTTTGTTTGCGAACGAGGTCCGCCCACCAATCGCGGTGATTTTAAATGGGTTTTTTGAAGAAAAAAACAATCCATAAAGTAGCAAATCAAGTCTATAGTTAAGGCTAGTGACTTTATGCCCTAGAAAACGTTGAAATATTAATTTATTTATGCTGTAAAATATCACTAAACATGCCCTTAATGGTTCAAATATGCATTAAAAACCCTGACATTTTAATAATGGTGTCTACAAGTTGAATATTTTTGCTATTAATATTATTATGTAATTTATGTTGGTAAAAACTTTAAATCCTGAACTATGTTGGAGAAAATTAGAACGTAATACGATAACACAAATCAATAACTGTAGATCATTAAAATTAAAGAATATGACATTGACGATCTAATTTGGCATGTACCTACTGATTGTCTGTTTCCACCAACATTTAAAATCAGGTAGGTACCTCTTCCCTCGTTCCTATCCTATATCCCATCTATATTACAATATCTAATAACCATTATCTAAACAGTTAAGTTATTTATGCATGTATGTAATGTGTGGATCGTATACATACATATTTCATTTTTTTTTTTGCATGAACTATGAACTGTAATTTAGTTATTAATTTTCTTATTTGTATATTCTCTAATCAATGATAATGTAACCACATCCACAGGCTAATGACCTAGCTGTTGAAGCCTTTAATACTAATAAAAAAAAAAAAAAAAAACGTTTTATACTGGACCCTAGCTATGTTGTTTCACAATATGTTGATCACAATAGGTAAATTGACGAAAACGGCTATTATTTTTAGAGTTAAAAATAATTATATGTGATATTGTGACAACCACAATATGAACATTAAAATGACTGTTGGATATGAGTGAACAAATTATATGTTATAATCAAAACAAAAGCATAACTTTTAAATTATGATACAATTTATACAAATGTATAATGATCAGTTTTCATATTTTTGTTATACTCAAAATAAACAATAGAAGAAAACTTTTAGAGAAACCTGAATCAAATCAAAAATGTATTTTAATATTTATTTTCCAATTTTATTTAAGAAAGTACCAACAAAAACTATTGCTACATGATTACTCATTTGCAAATATTATGTATTTTATCTTATCACAATTCGAGTCACCCATTAATGTAATAATGTATAGTAATCTGGCGGTGCACGTGGTCTGAACGGCAAACACTTGTTTCGGACCCTACATCAAAATATTTTTTAACCACATTTTCCACATTAACCAATTTAAAAAAAATCAAGTTGTATCCGATATAAAGCATTCAACCATCGACCAGATGTTGTTTTTTTCACGCCATGACAATAAACGGAGTTCACTTGTAAATCCTAATTTATAGGGTGAAGCCGTCCAGCTTTAACAGTAATAAATGCACTTAAATCATCTGATTCCACCCGTTTTGGCTTTTCGAAATCAATGCGTTTTTAAAATTTATTTGTATGATTGTCTATCGCTTATAGTGTGTTGGGAAAGTGTACATGTGTATATCGTATTGGAGAAGGGTGTAATGTTTACGATCAGAATATATTAAGTAAAGGATACAGCAAGAATTTGTTGATATTCTTTTATTATGTAAATAAAAACTACCGACAAAAGAGCTGGCCCGTTGAAACTGCAGTGGTTGTTTAAATTAAATTATAAATTCCGTATACAAATATATACCCCACCTCCCTATATCATTAAGTATTGTAAATAAAGTTTTTAATTTTTTATTTAAAAAAAAAATTTAAGCATGGCAATAACAATAATCGAGTCCCCTCCAAAAAATTAAAACTTCTAATCTTACGTTATCATTTTCATACGAAGTATATACTTTACGATTAGTTTTATATCTCAGCAAACAGAGTTCGTTGTAACTGAAGCTAAAAAATGTACCTAATTTCGTCTTATGTCAATAGTCAATAAATATTACACAATTGAAAGGATATCAGAAATATTCATCGGATACGAACAAAGCATGACGTATTATTATGAAATGAATTATAAAAATCTAAAAAACGATGAGAATTTAAGACATTATTGGCGAGATGAAATCCTGTGGCCGACATTTATGCATATTATTACATACCTATAATATGTACATACACGCTGTTATTGAAAACTGTCGATTGCGTCTTATCGAAATCTCAAAAGTCTATTATAGATTGTATAATATTTTTCATCGCATAAAATAATATTAATTATTAAGTTAAACAAAAGATTTAATTCCAATAATAATTCAAACCTGTTTGATTGAACAATATGTCTTAATAATATTATTTTACTAATTTACATGTATTTAGTTTGTCGTTGTTTAGTTTTACGTCTTCACATATACGCGTCTTCCTGCAGTACAATTATTTAGTAAATTATTGCAACTGAAGCAAAAAAATTAATTATTGCATACATATATTATGAAATTGAAAATGTATTTAAGAAGTATTCAATCGACAAGTGATGTAATTCCATCTTTATGGATTTTAGGAACATTTTATATGATGCGCCTAGATAAAACTTCAATAAATGAAAAAAATCTAAAAATGTATAAAACGATACCTAACGACATTTGTCTGGTGTTGGGATTTCAAATAGGAATTGATGACATTAGGGAGGTGAAATCCTGCAGCCGATCGTATTAATCCCAAAAGTCCCATTCAATAATGAATACAATACGTGACAGTATGACACAATGTTTGTCGTCACCTCAAATACTATGACGTTAAGCCAAAGGCTTAATCTCAATCATACAATATTAAAATTTAAAACTCGATGTATATAACAATATGCGTCTTTATGATATTGTTATAAGCGATTGTTCAAGAAAAATTTGTCGAGGTTATTACCTATACCAGTGGTTCCCAAACTGTGCACCGAGGTACCCTAGGGCAAGAGTCGGGAACCTGCGGCTCTTTAATATGCAACCTAAGGTTCTTTGGAAAATCCCCACTAATATTAAGTAGATGCGTTTTTTCGTGTGTTATTGTACATATTTAATTAAATAATATTATATTTGTATAAACAATAATAATAATGATAATGAATTATGAACCGAATTTTTTCTATTTTTTCTAAAATGAAGACGTATCATTATGTTTTTAATGCCTACCAATTTTTCAATGAAATAATAATACTATGTTTATTCTAATATTCTATAATATATTGTCTATAATAACAACTACAACTAAAAAAAGGTTGTTCAAACCTGTGTGGCTCCCTGGAAATCATGGTTTTGTAATTTTTCGAAAAAATGGTTCTTTCTTACAAAAAGGTTCCCGACCCCTGCCCTAGGGGCACCGCGTTCTGCGGTCTACGGTTATCAATGAGTATTTTTTTTTGTTGTTCTGTCTTTCATGTTATTCAGGCAGGGCCCCGTGGCTAAATCGGGTCCAAAAAAAAGCACCGCGGAAAAAGTTTAGGAACCGCTGACCTATACCTACCTACAATTTAGTGCAAAACAAAAACTTTTGATTACAATCGGTTTTTTTTTTGCGCAGACAGCTGATGTAATATAATCGTTTGCAGCTATACACACAATACACGTATACCCAAGTACCTACATCGTAGGTAACGATTCGAGCTGTTTTTCAGTAAATGTGCTCGATAATTTGATATTATAGTTTTATACGAGTAATAGATAATAATCGATATCAATATGCGCACCAGTAGTATTGGTACCTACCTATTACGTCTATTCGTAATCCGACTAAAGTAAGTAAGCCGACTACACGGCACGTCGTTTAAGAAATCTCGTGAAACGCGTTT
Organism: Myzus persicae; assembly: GCF_001856785.1. Lineage (NCBI taxonomy): Eukaryota > Metazoa > Arthropoda > Insecta > Hemiptera > Aphididae > Myzus > Myzus persicae. Next base: position 71,746 of record NW_019102885.1, on the reverse strand, counting down.
CGAGTGTAATATGTATCTGAGTTTTTTAAAATTCGCATATCAACCCAACTGTATACATTAGCGACGACGAAAAAAATAAACATATATACGCGAGTACATATATAATATGTATTATACACGCAGACGGGCCTAATAGTTTTTTAAACAGCGCCTGTAACGGGAAGATAACGTGTAATTTTTATTTTACGGATTTTTTCTTTTACTCCCCCGCCGAAAAAAAATACACCTATAACAATAATCGTAATCGGAACGATGCAAATCCCCGTGCAGGATCGGTTAGTTATTGTGAAATACATAGTGCCGGCCGTGTGCGCGTAGCGTAATTTGAACGATATAAAATGCTAATAGACGAGAAAGACGGCGGCGGCGGCGGGCGTATGATATAATAAAAGTGTATAATAATGGCGATATTAAGTAGAAAAAAGAGAAAAAAAAAATAATAATACACATAATATTCAATGAGTATACGCGGTGCTAATGGAAACCGTTTAATAATAAGATTGCGCATTATATAATAACGATCGTATACAAATTATATTTTTTATAAGATGCGCGTCACTGGAAAACACTTAGTCGAAACGTCAATAGTTATAAAAATGTGGGCGGGGGATTAAAATAAAATAATAATAATAATATGGCGGAATCGTCGCCGTCCTCCGGCCTGTGTGGAAAACGACCGGGAAAAACACGACCGAATAAAATATAGGCTCCTTATTTGTAGGCGCCGAATTTCTAAGTACCTAACTCTATAATATTATAACACAATATTGAACGTTCTAGATTTTAAACATGGAAATATTCATTTTTTTTCATCAAAACGTTTTTATTGTTATTTATTATTTGCACTAAGCATAGCTTTCACAGCGGGTCGATGAGAACCCATATCACATTTTGAAACTATAATAATTAAAAATAAGGAAAACAAGAAAGACTGAAAAAATGTCGTTGGTATATGAAGCGTCAAAACACTCACTAAGTTTTAAAATGTTTATATGTTTTAATAGTATCACAAACGTTTGCATTTCTTTGCTCAGCTCGTGGGGACACATTAGGCTTATATGGCAATATGAGTAATGTTTGGAATTTGTTCTTCTTGCCATTAAATATATTTTATCTATAAATTCTTGGAGGAAAAAAAAAAATAATAATTTACTACAAAGTTAATGTATACAGTTTATGAATTTGTTGCATCAAAGTAAAATTGGATTTTTTAGTACAGTATCGTTGTTTGAAAGATTTTTGTAGTTTTTTATTTTGAAAAAAATCCTATATTTCGCTACGAACGATTATAAATTCTAAAATAAACAATACAATATTTATAAATTCTGTGAGTGAATTAAAAATAAATATCGAACTAACAACCAATTTTCGTAAATTGATAGCTCATAAAACATTGAACAACTCTTTACGAGTGCATATTTTTTATGAAATACTAAAATAATAATCTGACATTTATTCAAAATATAGTATCGTAGATAAACACTAATCATCATGAGACATCGGGTTCCCAAAATACAACTTTTTTTATTAAAAAAAAATAATAGTTTATTTAATTTCCCCCCCCCCCCCACTTACCCGCAATTTACGTGTAAAACTGAAAATATGTGTTATGAAATAAAACCTAAGCGATTATATTATTTGATTCTGACGTAAAATATATACTTGCCAGTGACAATGGAATTATACACGTATAATAGGTAGTCTCGCAAGGGACTCCTTAAAAATTGATTGTAGTGTAATAAGTGACGGTGTTTTGTGCTGTTTTGTTTCTTATTGAATATAATATTGGGAGGCGTATAATTTTCTCGGGCGGAGGCACTCTCTGAGACACCCCCTCGAGATGCACCTCTTGTGTCTATTGCGGCTTTATTAATGACCGAACATTTTTGTGTGATTTCTCTCGGTAAACAGCAAGGGTAATGTATACCCATTACATTTACCTCCGATCTAATATCGTTAATTATATACACGACCCGCTGTTTATCCGAGTCACAAGCACGGACGTTTTTCACTTCAAACGTGTTCGCGTGATACTGTGTCATTACGTCATTATAGCCGAATACAAAACAATAATTGATCTTCGGCCGAGCTATATAATACGTTTACGAAGACACGTGTCTAACTATATATATAAGTTTGTCTGATATTTTTCATGGTCCAAATGATAATAACCCGGAAAATAATGACAATAATATGAAGAAAAACAAAAAATTTAATAATTGGATAGGAACCAAATATGTTTTTAATGACCAGAAAATTACCACCCTCACCCTTAGGAAGTTTCTAAGCAATAGTTATTTCTTTTAAATATTGTAAAACATGACTCTGAAATCTGTAACCATAGTACAAGTAGGTAGGTGCCTGCAGTATATTATAAAGTATTTATGACACGATGCACAAATACAAACTTCGTCGCCTCATTGAATCATCGTTTTAAAAAAATATGAAGAGCGTCGAAAACGAGTACGTTTACTGACAGTGGCCACGGAAATCCACGCACAAGAATTGTTTTATTTACAGATTTGAAATTTTCCAATGGTTACAATGTATAAAACTAATGTTTTTTGGTAAAAATACAAGATTATGCCTATGTTTGAAAAAACCCATTTTCAGTCTTATAAAAATTGTTCATTCAAATTATCCACGATAAACTTTTAGCAAAGTATACTCGAATACTTATTTCGGAATTATTTATTAAAATAATAAAATACTCCGCCATAATTTGATGCCCTTGATGAAAACTAAATAATAAATAGACCACCTCATCTTTTTGATGATTGAAATTAAATTCAATCAATAACAAACACGGTGCATGTATAATGGTGCAAATAAAATGATAGTTATTTAGTTTTTATAAGCTCGCCTGATCCAATGGATTCGATGGAGCGCCGTAATATTATGCTCGACAGTGGTCGACGAGTTTTCGACGCGCGAACGGCTGGCAGCGTCGACTGACTGACGCGATTTAATTACAACGTTCTCTCCCTCTCTCTCTCTCTCTCTCTCTCTCTCTCTCTCTCTCTCTCTGTGTATATGTCGAACGATTATATCGATATATTAATAATATATTAAATCCAGTGGCGTTTTCACCCTTTCGGTGGAAAATGCACACAAACGCCAGTGTATAACGCGGTGCGCGCCTTTTGATCCGCGACCGCCAGCGCTTCGTACACACACACACACACACACACACACATCCATCTCGCACCGCCGATCACACACTCACACGTACCCACCCGAGTGTCCATATGAATGGACACGGGGGTCCGTCAAACGGTCAGCGATTCTCTCGGGAGGAAAACTCAACGGGTCCGGCCCGCGTTGGAAATGTCAACCGATATATAGTGATATTTGGCGGAAAAGCCCGAGGCGAAATGTCACCCCCGACCCGCTCGGGCGGGCCTATCCGAACGGTCAACAACACCGTCTTTTGTGTCCGGTCCAGCAGTGTTGACCGAGTAATTACGGCGAGACGCCATCGTATATTGTATTTATATTTTATTATGTGTGTCTCGACACCCTCTGCTGCTGCGGCACTCGAGAGCCGTCCGGCAAACAACTCCGGGTTAGGTGGTCCTCGGGGCTCGATCCCCGTCGTCGTGGGTGCGACGGGATTTTCGGCCGAGTGGTGCAGTCGTCGTCGTCGTCGTCGACGCCAGTGGTCAAGGGAGAATATTATTGTTACACGTCCGAACGCACAAATGAAAAAAGACCACTCGAAAAATCGTCCGAGGCGAAACGACAAGATGACCCCATCGCTGCAGCAGTTGTTGTATGGTCGTACCTGTGCGTAATTTAATATTATATTGTGTTGATAATAATATATTATGCTCACGGTCGAGCGAGTCTTAATCGAATTCAATAATCACAATAATAAAGTGTAGGATTGAAACACAGAGGGAGCGCGTAATTCTTTTCTTTTCTTTTTTTTTTTCGAACCGGTTCAACGCCGATTCTACGAGTCCGGTCGAGTGTTTTTCGCGCCACTGACCCGACCCGCGCACCCTCAAAAAATTAATAATTAGGTCCGCCGTCGTCGGTGGAAAACGTTTGTTTCTCGTGCGATTACACTGTCAAACGCGCACGGCGGCGTGGCGGGTGGACTGACGCGTCGAAATCCCCATCAAGCCCGGTCGCCCGAGTTGATAATAATGCAATAAGTCAAGAAGAAATCATTGCGATTTTATCGAAAAGACATATAATAAAATATATAATATAATAACGACGGTGCGCTGCGGTGTGGATGTATATATATTTTGTACGCGAACTCGTACGAGTTTTTGCGCCGCAGACGAGAAATCACTTTTTGAATAATTCATAATATTATAAATACACGCCTCTTAATTCGATATTGTGTCACCGGCGCGGCACGGTGAGTTGTTGTTAGTGGGACCATACTTTTCGGAGAAAAGTCGAGAGACGTCGTGGCACAGCGTCGGTGGCGGAGGGCCGCGGGAAGACTCTTCTCGAAAAGCACCGACGTGACGTTAATGAACAATTTTCTGTGCCGAAAAATCGTCTCGAACGATTTCCACCGGTGAAATCTCGTTTCCGACCCTCTCCTCCCGCCCTCCCCCCTTGTTATGCACCTCGAGACTTTTAAACGAATTTGGATGTGGTACGGACGAGGATACAACACGACGATACATAACGACGACAACGCTTAATGGCATTATGCAAAAATTTAGCGGTTGAATGACATCTGTCTCAGCCGCAGTCGCTTCCTTATAGTGTATAATAAAAATACAATATATACAGTGTACACATAATATTGTACACTTCAGATCTCACTCGTTTCTATCGCGAGAGGCGTAATCCGATTTCGGTAAAAAACTCGGTACTCAATAATTAACCCCACGCCCACCGCCACTAGTGAAATTACTCGAAGGCGATGCATGGGGAAACGAATAAATATAAAAATCTCATTAAAAACGTATATCGTCGTTGCGCTAACGACGTTAAATCTCTCGATTTGAACACCAGCAATAGGTACGGCTTACAAATTTAAACGCGCATTGCAAATAACTACGATGTAGTGTAATATAATCTGCAACCTCTCTATAATAGTATTTCGTTTTTATACTAAACCTCAGAGCGGAGGGTAGCCGCTGCGGCCGGAACCTTTAATGTCGTGCAGTCCTGAGCGAAACGACTGAGCGTCTTTCCCGGAAAAGGCTGTGACGCGCGGGACGCTTCACGGTGCTCGTAGAAAGTGCTCGCGAACGATGCAAATAAAATAATAAAACAATAAAATAATATTACGTTGGAGCATACAAGCGCGTGTGTGTGTGTGTACAAAACGCGACAGAAACACAGCCTCGCCAATTGATGTGCGCCACTCGATCTGTACGTACGAAAGTTAAATGAAACGAGCATATTATGATTATAATATGTACGTACACTTTAGACAGAGTCGCGATTGTGGTGGGGCGAACGAATAAATAGCCCAGAGGCGAACTCCGTCGGTGGGCTGCACAACAAATAGACAATATTATAACATGATATAAGAGCGCAATATTGTATCACCTGCATTTGCATTGTGTGCAGCGCATACAGAGCGATCGTATTAAAACCCAAACCGACTTTCGGCCAAACAGACAGACTTCGTGTTATTATTATTAATATATGTACGGTCTGACCGGGTTAACCCGAAGCAGAAGAGACCGGGAAAAAAGTTCGAGGTATCGACGGTTTCGGGTTTTCGTAGTTTGAGTCGACAGAGTTCGACCTTAGATGTATACGGGTAAACGTGGTTATTTATTTGTACACACGATTTATGCGCAAAAACTCTTTTAGTGAATGCTTTAAATGTCGGAACGATGTTCTTATCTAGTCGGTCTTTTAATCTGGTCGTTTGTTTTGCTGCGCGTTTATTTTACAGACAATATTATAATATAACGGGGGCCACCCCCATTTATAAATAAATGTATTTTGTTAAAAAAAAAAATTACAAACAAAAAAAGCATATTATAATTTCGACTATCATATTATGAGTTATGATATGCTCGAGTATCTCGTCGTGTCTTTGTCCAATACCATTGATTAAGTAACCCGTGTACTAGTCAATGTCAATACGCGCGTTGAAACTCCCAGTTTTATTTAAATTCTATGGGTCTCATAACACTGAACTATTACAGCAGTTGGAATAACATATTATAATATAATATAGTAAACATTATATTTACCTTATTTGGCTTTATAGCTCTGCGCGCATGCTCCCGCAAGTCTTTAAAACTATGCCCACCCACACCCACTGTTATAGGCGTCGTTGCTTCGATAACATTTTGTTTTGATTTTACACGGAACGAGACTGCAATATTAACTCTCGTCGAAATATTACCCAACTCCGATTATTCGTCGGCGCACAACATGTGCAACGTGCATGGTACCTACACAATAATATATGCCCACCATATTATAGTCGTTGCCGATCACTCTGTATGCTAGTCGACGGTGCATTTCTCATTCATTTTCCGGCGATGCGTGAGCGATCGGCGTTTCCGTGTGCAAATATCTCGAGTGTTCAGTCGCACAACCCCAACTCGGAGCCGACGACCTTAACTTCCCTCCGGCAAACGAGCTGCTGTGGCAACGTTCGGTTACACGGTACATTTGATGGCAATATGATAAACAATGATAAACAAAAAAATAATAAAAAGCAGCGGAGTTAACCAATTACGCGCGGAGGGTATACTTACCCGATTGGAAACCGTCGTCACGTCGTCGTTCGTACACATAAAACACAATAACATAATAGTGGCGGGGATCCTTTTTTTTATTCGCGCGTATATCTACCTACAAGTCTGCTATGCTAAAATGTCGCGTAGGTAATAAATCATGTGTGTGCGTTTTGTGTGCCAATGCGCAAATACGATCTCAGGTATAAAAGATTTATACGTAAATCGTTCATTAGTCTACATTTTTTGTGAGCAAACTCCGATCGTAAAGATTTATTATTATTATTATTTTTTTTTTTTTTTATTAGAACACTCATAATGTGAGATAAGTGATCGCCGATTTACGTTTGCGATAACGGCGCATGGTATAGTTGTGTTAATATTATTACGGTATTGATTATTGACCATTATTGGAACACATATTGACATAATATGAAGTCCCACTCCCAAACATGGTCATCCCGAAATTTATTTCAAATACCTATACAGTAGCATCGAATACTAAATATAGTATTATTTTATCCTCTCATATTATAACGGAGTAGCTTATTTAGTCTATTCGAACCTATGTAGACATTATTACTATTAAAGAGCAGATGCTTATAAATTTATCATATTTAAAAAAAAAATTCTTAATTAATACGGAATAATATATCAATTTGTTTCATTACTTAAAGAATTCAAATCAATAATTTAATATTGTGATTTTTGAATATATTTTGTCCGATTTTTACTTGTTTTGGGGTATTTTTTTTTTGCAAAACATCCGTGAAAATGCGTGAAAATTATGGCTATACTTTAAACACTTTCAGCTTTGGTGCCTTAAATCACATGAAATCTCAATCGCATTTTATTTTTAAATATTTCCCAAACAATAAAGACCTGTGTGGCTGTGTATATCTATATTCTATACGTATACTTATATTATGTCTATAAATACCTATGAGGTATCTTTGTCATGCGTATTTTAAAAAGATAATATTTGAATATTTGAATTATCTAAACTGTTCATAAAAATATATAAAAAATACTGTTTTACGATTCATATTTGTGTAGATTTTAGTTTTATACTTTTTTATCAACCGGCACTTAGATCTATATACCCACTTACATTATATGGTTTATAAAACTAGTTTGAGCACAATATCGAAGCATTCAAAATGTAGTTATTAGATACATGCACTATGTGTTGTTTTTCGTTATGATCACTGACCACTGTTTAAATATTGCATGACTGTTTATAAAAACACAATGTCTGAAATTCGAATAATATTTGTATTTGTAGAGTTATTTTCAATACTTATCAAGATTTTAGTTTTAAAAAACATTTGAAACACAGTTGATAGTCTTCAAATTGTAAATAGAATATTATGATTAAAACCAAATCAAAAAACAATATTCTATTGATATTTAGTTAAGAGAATAATAAAGAATAATATTTATTGGTTTCATATTCATAAATTTATTAATTATTATATTACTAAGCATAATTGTTTTCAAGTTTATGAGTTTATCTGTTCTAAATATTGTAGATTTGGTCACATATAGAGGTAAAAATTAAATTTAGTGGTTTAAAGGTAAGTGGCTTTGAGATTGAACATAAAAATGTAAGTTAAACAATATCCCAGTTCTCAAAATAATTATGCGACAAGCAGATATTGTGCCGCCATCTACCGGCAAAGTGGGCAGCTTAAATTATTTTTTATTAATACAATATTATTATTTTTTCCCCTCAGGCTCTCTTTATTAGTATAATGGTACTATAAATATGTTGATTTATTTGAAAATCAATATTACGTATTTACGTATATATTACATAGTATTCCCATCACCAGACAATAGTGAAGATTTGGGATATTACCCCAAACTGTAATAATTATAGGATCTAGACTTATTTTAATTGTAACACATTACTGAAAATCGATTAAAACAATTTTCTCACATTAATATTACAATTGCAAAACTGTCTGAATATTACGACCGTAGTAAATAAAAGCTGATATTATACTTAATTGGTTATTAGAATTAGAGATTTATTTTTATTCATTGTAAGCTTAGAAGTAGGTAACGTTTTAGAAAGTTTTTTTTGAAATTTTGAAGTCAGAGTTAAAAAACGACGAACAAGATTTATCATTTATCATTTACGAAATACGATGGGTAATGACAATAACCTACCTATAGAAACGTAAAGCTAAATCTCATTTTTTGTATGCTTATCAAGACCGACGTAGCGTGGGGATGACTTTGATGTTCTCCTCGTCCACAGAAACGGCATTTTTGCGGCAGGACGTATTGCGAGCGTACAATACCTATTTTATAATACGCATACAGGACGTTTGGTACGGTAAACAATTCGGCGGGGGCGACCGCAAAAGCCTGGATGCGAAAAGGCTGGGTTTTGCAAAGGGACAATGTTCCCGCTGGAGCGGGCGTGGCGGCGGCGGCTTTTACTCTATAAGCCGGGAGCCGTGCAGCCGGCCAGAGGATTACGAACAACACTCGGTGCGTGAGGGTCGGAGAGGAGAGGCGCATTGTTTTTAATAAACAAATAATATGTTCATATTATTACTGTCGTTATTATCGTCGTATATATATTATAATAATATGGCGTACGTCTGCACATGAAAGAGAGATTATTAAAATTCATCAAGTCCGACCGACTCCTCTCTCCGCCACAACGTCCCCGGACGACCGCGGACTGCGCTTGGGGACTTGTGAGCGTATTATAACATAGTTGGTAGACACATTTTTACACTCGCACATACAATACAATATTGTATGCATGTGCAATATACAATATATTGTATCCACTGCAGCTCACGCCGAGGATTTGTTGTCGACGTGCGCGGCACACCTGCGGGGGGAATTTTTAAGCCGGCCGACGCGGCGGTAACGGCGTCGAATGATTAATTTACGAACAATTAGGTGCGGGATGGTCGGCAAAAAACTAATATTGAACATTATATACATTATTTTACACGTGTTTGTGTGTGTGTGTGTGTGTGTGTGTGTGTGTGTGTGTGTGTGTGTGTGTGTGTGTGTGTGTGTGCGAGAACCGACGAGGATTATCGGTAATCGGCTTTTCTCATACATAGGTGCATCACACACTAGCGCAAACGTACGCTACAGAGTCGTGCGGACGTATCACGCTATATTATACGCGAACGCGGTTAATAACGTTTCGGTGCACCGACTGCAATAACCCGATATTATATAATATATTATTTATACGTAGTTGGGAGGATTTAAAGTTTAAAAAACAATACACAGCACGCTTCGTTCTGCGGTCCGTCGGTAAACAGAACGCGCGAAATGCAGAAAAATCCCGGATATAATAGTAGTCCACGCGCAGAAGCTAAAAAAAATATGATAACGATGTTTTTTCGTATTTTAAGACACGAAAAACCATCACTCAAATCCATTGCGGCTCAAAAAATATGTGTTGCATTTCCTTTCTCCGGGATTGCAGAGAGTACTTTAATTCTTCGGCCGTCGTCAATGTGCTGGTATAACGGTAAACAGTAGATAATAGGTATTCAATATTCATAAAAACACCATGGGGGCTTAGCCAATCAAATATTTCAAATGATCTATCATATATATATATATATATATATATATTTAGAGTAGTTTCAAATAACTTTTTTTTGTAGTGGACATTTCACCGTGGTCTAGGAAACAGTAATGAGATTGATGGGTCACCAGCAATTTGAACTTGTTAGTGCCAGATGCCAGTTGTATATCCATAGTAAATAGAGGTGTGGGGCCAAATCTCACGCTGGACTGTGTTGACTGGATAGTTGTAGCCACCTAACACGTAACCTCTGCTGTAATTGGGCCCATTCCACCACTATTACTTTTCATTTTTTTCATTTCTATAATTGAAAAATAAATCATACTATTCGCGAGTTGAGTGTATAAAAATGTATGGAATATGATTCATTTTAAATAGGTACGTTAATCTTTTTTCCACGGATAAACGTCACATAAACTAAGCGAGCACGAACTCATATTTTTAATGTAATTGCACCACGTTTTCAATTGTAGCCTTATTTACATTTGTCCGCGCGAGGAATTAATCTTTTGTGCATTCATTATGTATGCATTAGACACTTGTCGCAGCCTTTGAAATCGTGGTTCACGGTGTCTTACAGTGTCAAATGCCCGCAATAAATTAAAACTAAAAAGAACCCTATTAAAAATCCACGGCAATGACAATAAACAAATTATACAGATACAGAATTCCTAGCTATCAAAAGAACCGCAGTTTTTTTTCACGAGTGTTCGCATCATACATGTCGCTCGTATCATCGCGCAGCGCGTTTGACTCAAAAGAGAGAATATAGTTCGGTGTACGACGACGAGTCTTCGAATGCGCATATGTATACATAATACCCATGCACCTATACATATATTATACGCATAACATCATAGCAATAATAATGTGCATAGTAATAAGCTTTACATTATAATAGAGTGGGCGGCGTACACGCACACAGCACACACGCGCTCGGTAGGTCTATTGTTTACTATTATTTTCTCGGCAGAAGGTCGGTTGAATCTTGGAGTGGGCCACAGAATAAAGCATCCGGGATTTGTGCGCCCGCGAAATGCCTGATGTGCCCGGGGGATTATTATGGGGAGAGCTCCTCGCTACTCGACAGGACGTTCACCTATATTAATGGCATATAGTATATAATATAATATATACATGACTAGTCGTACATGTGCATATATATTATTATTATTATTATTATTTTTATACACTGCAGCAGCGTGCAATGTCATGTGCTATATAATGTGTGCATTACAATAATGTAATGTCGTATGTGTGTAAGCGTGCATCAAGGCGTCACAAATCGTGGGAGTCGCGGAGCCGGGACGCCCGTGAAACGGTTTAGCGCACATCTCGCCGAGTGCGGCGATTTCGAAATTTCACAATTTGCAAGCGGGGCCTAAGTCGTTGTACATTGTGTAGGGTTAGGGTATTATAATATTACGTGCCCACACCTATAGTCCCCGAACATCAGAATGCGAACCCCTGACTATAATATATATATGTATAGGTGTATCATATATAAATATAACTGGCGAACAGGCCTCGCGCCTTATAATATGCGTCGTCGTCGTCGTCGTCGTCGTCGTCATATGTACTCAGGGATCTCATCAGCATAATGGGTTCCAAGCGCTACCCGTGGGATTCGCGTATTAAAAATAATAATAATAATAATAATCCGTTGTACGTTCATATCCGGTCGATTGAGGGAGGTCAGTGTTCCCGGGCGAGCGTTGCTCAACAACGGTTTTTTTTTTCTTTTGCGTGTGCTTGTCGCGAGAAGCGGTGGCGAACAATAATAATGGGTTAAAGAAGTGCATTGTGTGTGTTGTTTCGTCGTTTTAGATGCACTTAAAATCCACCATCGTGTGACGTAAGAGAATATTTGAATGGGTTTCGACCACATGCCCTTTGTTGTTTTTTTTTTTTTACACGTGTCTTCGAGGTATAATAACCATACGATTTGCATAATAATATAGGTATCGGCGTTTTGAGATATTGAATATTGAAATTACATTTTTATAACTATGCAGCCATGATTAGATACAGAATAGTTTGATATCGTCAAATTACTAAAAGAGAAATGATAAATAGTAAATTTGTTAGCATAATATTTTTATAACGCAGACATTTCTTAGACCTCATCGGGCTTATCGAGCTTTTAACACAAATCGCTACTGCTCTATACCGTATTATAATTATAACGGACGGCGGCACCGTCGTAATACTCATTTCTGTCTTGCAACTTTCCATTTAACGTGGCAAACAGCGAGACATTGAAGTCTCCCTCGGCGCATTAGTCCATTATATGCATCAAAATGTCAGTGTCATGTTTAGAGGACAAACGTATAAAGTTGTTGTTAGATTCAAAATTCTTCGGACAAGCAGCAAAATACAAGTGAGATGCCGGAAACCAATTAAACTTTAAGACAGGACCAATTAATTAAGGCAGATATCCGCTTCAAGATTACAAACCGTGGCCGAGGGGTTACATTCCGTAATACTTGGTCGTCACACTCTCGAGGGTCCGAAGTTACGTCTTCTTAACTTGCATAAGGTCATGTAACAGGATAAAGAGATGTCGGAATCAACCCCTCCGGTATTGTTTTGAAGATACCAAATTAATCTGTGGACCTTGTACGTTTGGACATTAATGGCAAAATAGATATTCGCATTTAGGAATGTCACAGAATATACGCCTAATTACCTGTTTAATTTCAAAACCAAAATACAATAAATAGGAATAGTAACCACGGTATATAGGAATGCGCACATATTGTGCTAATTGTGCAGCTGCGTACCCTAAGAATTCTACCAGCTTAAAGTTATTGATTCATTTCCTAATTGTATTATAATTATTAAGAATTATTGCAGGTGAAATGTATACAACATAAATATTTATAAAATATATTTAAAACCGATAACTCATTTATACATTTATCATTATCCTGTATGGCTGTATGGCTTATATAGTAAACCAAAAAACAGTAAGCCCCACAAAAATGATACTGCACACCCCACATGAAAAAATCCTGGATACGCCAATAATAATAATATCACCTGCCTAAATAGTATTACAGATATAATTATAATTTACCAATAATATTATATTCGATATTTTTATAAAGTACCATTAATAATAATATCAGACCAAATTTTAAACCATGAAATTGCATAGTTAGAAAATTTATGGTAAATAATTGTCTTACGATGGTTCTATAACCGGATTATTAAAGGGAATATATAAGACAACCAGATATACAACTACACCGATGCGATGAATTATAAATAGTTATTTGGTCACTCGTCACTCTCGGCACACAACACATCTATAATTCACAGCGATCCTTCTCCTATATAATCTAATTAAATTAAATCATATGTAATCCAAAAACTATTAAGAATTCCATCAGTTTGATAACAAAAATGATTTCATATACATTTTTAAAAAGGATTAAAAAATTAAACAACACTAAAATATTATATTTTTTTTCCAAAAATAATTATAGTAACTACACGTAATTTTATTTGTATGTGTTGTATGTGTAAAAATGAAATGAGTACTTACTGCGATTTCAAAATTAAACATTTTAAATAATTTTGTTAATGCTTTTTGAAATATTAAAATATCTTATTTTATTAACACAAGTCTTTCATACTTACAATGTATTTATTATAAATCATTAAAAATTGGGAAACGCTAATAACCTTATGAGTTGAGACGTACGTATATATACATAAAAAAAGCCAAAAAAAAATATTATAATAATAACGTTACGGACATGTTGATGTTGTTCATACATAATACTATATTATAATCTACTGGTCAGCGGTCGAACACTGTGTTACCCTATTATAAATAAACGAGTATATCATCAATAAATCTATATAATTTATCTTATGTACTTGTTCGTTCGGATAATTTGGGGAACACTCTTCTCGCCGATCACTGCGCATTATGACGCCACCGCAATAGCATTACAAAAATACTATGTACGTATGACCTATTTACAATAATAATATAACCGTGTGAATAAATCTATATTTTATTTTGATAACGCGACAGATCATTATATTATTCGTGCTTTACATTCCGCGTAGTTCAAAACCATTCGGTACCTATACGATGAAATGGGAAACAACGACGATGCGAATGGCACAATATCGTTTACCGGCGGTGCGGCATGGAGGCCGATAGGTCCATTTGAGAAATTAAAAGCTATAAATAAACGCGTTATTTATGGGCGACGATAATAATATTTAGGGGGGCGCCGAGATCGGCGATAAAACACGGAATTATCGTCGATTTTCGTCAAACCAATCATTACGGCGGCCCGGGCCCGATCATAAAACGGTAATAAACCTCATTTGTGCTACGTATTCAGCACGATGGGCCCGTGACAATGTTATTAATGTACATAATGTGTTGACGGTTTTACTGTGTACGTGGGACGGGGGACATTTCATTCCACTTCACTATATCCTCCCTGGTATCCCACACATGCCTATAATGATAATATCATGTCCGCGGTGTACAGGGCGATCCCGATGGACTTGACGTGTTTTTAAAAATATCCACGGTACCTATGGAATATGGAACATATTTTTTTTCCCCCGTCAGCGAATCAGAAAGTATAAAATAATAATAATAAATGCTAAAAACAACATTATGATGATAAAAAAAAAAAATAAATATAAAATATTGTACCCATAATACGCGTAGGTACTATAGTAATGTAAACAGTTGTATGTTTTGGTAATATCATGGATGGTGGTATGCGTGTTATACAATCTTCCCCGGCATTGGTATATTAGGTCTTATAGGTGTAATGAGATATGATATTATTATTTGATAACTAGCGAGTTTCGTTCTTACTACACTAAATATTAGGTAGGTACCTAATGTTATTTACCTATATCAAAGTAAAAACGAATAAATAACTTTTTTTAACTGGTGCTTTCAAGGAATTGTGAAACATTTAATTAGATCAATAATAATATATTTTTTTAATTATTGTAATTGCAATTCCTTTTGAAGTAACTCGGGCAGTACCATAGCCGTATTTAAGGTTTTTTAAATGTTTAATTTACAAACTCCTGCAAATAAATACCTAAGACGTAGGTATTATAACTACCTACAAAGTAATTATTTAATTATTGAGGTGAAAATTATTATGTATTCATGTAACATACAAACAATCAATTTATTTTGAACATTTTCTTTAGTAGGTATTTAATATGTATTAATATATAATAATTATATTATTATAAGTTTCACTGCATTTTTAATGAATATTATTCTAAAATATTTTAAGTTATCTGTTTATAGTGTTATTATTTTTATATTTGTATTTATATCACTTAAATTTGATGAATTCACGAAATAAACTTTATTTTTTCACATATAATACTTAACAACGCACTATACAATCGCTCTGTAGGTGTAAAAATGAATTATTTCTACTACACTAACGGTTTATGGCGCGTTAAAATAAAAATCGCTAGCAATTGGATTTTTCTGTTTTATTGTCAAAAACGCGAACACGTTAAAAATATTCAATTTATTTTATTATCTTTCCTCCCACCTCCTCGGGCCCACTCAATAGTAGGGGGGCGGGCAAGAAGGGAGAGTAATAATTTCGTTACACACACACACACTGCAGTGCAGTTTGAATTGTGCGAGAATATTCTCCGACGGAACATTGTATATAGAAGAACAATAAAAACAAAGTCTACGGTCGCAATACATTTTGACATTTTTCACGATGCAAATTATATTCGATAGGGTCGTAAAATTATCGCTATACACTCGTGGGGCGTAATATACCATAATGTACAGTTATGATATTTGGATACGACTTCGCAATGCCGACGACCAACCAACGGCCGCCGGCCACTGTCACGTGTTCGATTTTATTATAAACAAATAAAATACTATAATAAAAAGTAAATCCGTGACTTCGCTGGGGATCAAGAGAGACGAGTGGCAAGAAGGGGCAACTGTTAGCATTAGACATGTCATTAGTTAGACGTACCGCGGGCACCAGTTGGGCGAAATAAGTAATCTCGAGGTCCCATACAAATTGTATGAATTAACTTTATTATGTTATTTTATGAACTTTTCCGATTTACTTGGGGTCAAATTTTTAGTGGCTTATGACAATTTTGACTGAGCTATACAGAACTTAATTGACTGTATAAAAATGATTATTTTAGTCTGAATGACAAATTTTATTGTTCGGCTCGTAACACTCAGTGAAATGTACTATTTAACGTATTTTACGAGTGTAAATCTGTAAAGAGAATATTGCATAAACGTTATTATTAATCGAATGACGAATTATTCTCCCGAATAAAATATGATTTTTGTAAATAGTGTTGTTTGATCATAAATAATAATTGTGTACTTTTGAGTTTTTGACATAGTAATATATTAGTTTTCCGGTTTCATTTATTATGTGGATTGGAATTCGTAACGCTTTAAGACAACCATACATAACGTGAATACGTTATATGGCTCTCAAAAATTGTGCGGTGATAGGTCAACAGTGTAGGTAGTCTTTTGATTAATTTATTTAAAAACGATTTGAATATCTGATAGGATACACTTCGAGTATAAAATTTACATTCAAAATCAACCTTTACATTAAAAATGTTTAATAATATTATATTATACACACACACTAAAAACGTATACCTCCTTTATATTATTATCGTCGTTGATACAAAAAAACCTCCCAGAATAATAAATCCGGTCTTTCAGGACGCACAATAAACGTTTAAAAACTGTCTTTGATCTACAAAAACTAATTTTAAAATTTTAAAGCTATTTAAAATCTTATTCAAAAAAAAAATTGGATCCAAATTTGTAGAAACATTGTATAAATTGCCAATTTTTTACCATGTATTGGGGGTTTAATCGGATTATGTTTTTTGCTAATAAGCTAAAGAGGATTTTTTAATGCTAAATAGAAGATTTTTCGAACTAAAGTCATTGTCACAATATGATATATTTTTAATCACACAGAAGGTGATTTTTGTGATATTTCATAAACGAATTATAGTAGGTAACACAATCTGTCATTTTATATAGAGGTTTATTTATTATTTTTTAATAGTTCTATAAGATGGCGATAGCACACTTTGCATGGGAGATATTATCAAATTAAAGCTAATTTTTTTTTCCTGAAACCAAAGACACCAAAACCTTAGAATTTTTAATTTTTAATTTTCATGGGATGCTTTTTCGTGTCAAACTACGTTATATTATTTCGAAGTTGTTGCACGTGCATAGAACTTGGTTCGGTGCCCCAGTAGGCGGCGAGCTGTGTATTATAGCTTTCCGAGCGGCAGCTGGTACACGCTCTCGGCTATTACTACCACTATTATAGGCGAAGGGGAAAATTTTTTTCCCATTCCTAGGCGAAAAAAATTTCACATAGCAATATCGTTCTACCGTTTAGCCGGCAGAGGTTCAACGACACTACAAAATGGATGCTTCCCCCCCCCCCCAGGCTAACCGAGTTCTACGCCCCGGGCGTTTACTATTATCATTATTACTATTTCCACTCCAACCGTTCTCTCCTGATAAAAAAAAAAAATAAAAAATCTTTCACTTCTATTTTCTTTCCTTCCGCACTTACCCGGTGTGTACCTACATATATACAGGGTGGTTTTTTAAGCATGCTCACCCCGTTTTTATGCTTAAATTATATGCATGTATTCAAATTCTGATTTTTGAAATTTTTAAATGTAGTTAAGTACGGTATTTTCGTGTACTTAGATTTTTCACAACATCTAATAATTGTCTTGTGGCGATACCAATTTTTGTTTTTCGAACGACAATCTACACGTTTCAAAGCAAAATGTAATTCAGATAATTTTTCTGAACATTTTGACGTATTGTAAATTTGTAATCGAAATTTGAACGAAAACTATGTTATCCTATGTTATTCTTCTTTACATACTAAGGAATAAGGATAATAGATAGACTATTATACTAAAATTCTTTGTAAAATGGATGTGAGCTCGATAATTATAAATCGGTAGGTAATATATGATATTCGTCAATAATTACTACCTAACGGAATTATAATTATCGAGCTCGCATCCATTCACAATTTCACAAAGTATTTAGTATTCAATATATTACTATCCTTATTCCTCAGTGTGTAAAGAAGAATAAATAAGGAAGTTTTAGTTTTCAAATTTCGATTACAATACGCCAATATTTCAGAAAAATTATCTGAATCATATTTTGCTTTGAAACATATGGGTTGTCATTTGAAAAACAAGAGTTGATATCGCTACAGGATAATCCTTAAATGTTGTGAAAAATCTTAGTACACGAAAATATCGTATTCAGCTACACTTGAAAATTCCAAAAATCAGAATTTGAATATATGCATAAAAATTGGGTGAGCATGCTTAAAAAATCACCCTGCATATATATATATGCTTATATATACACACGTGAGTGTATATAAACCTATATATGCGACGTACGCCTTGACAACGTTCATTATTCTCACTTACCGGTTAATCGTCGTTATACATTATTATACTTTTTATATACATGTGTACAAGCAGTGCGGCACACACGACATGCACATAATAATGTATAATATGTACGTAGGTTTTATTTTATTATCATTATCATTACTATAAAATACAATATAGGTGTAGGTATATAGAAACATGAGGAACACGATACGGCTAAAATATATAAATAAGGAGTGATCCATTTTAAGGGCTCGATTGCGGACAGTTATTGTAGCCAAAACATGTGCCAATCTTTTGTCCATCATATCAAAAAACCACTTGGTAATGCTATATTACATTTTGAAACCGATTTGAATTCGTTATTATGTCTACTTGAAATCGTTTACTCCTCTTTTTCCAATTTCACCCAACACCCCCTTCTACTACACACACAAAACATCTATACATTTTTTTTTTATTATTTAAACTTTTTAATTACAGATCTATACATTTAGTTTGAATATTTTGAAATTTCGGAATTTTCAACTATCGATCAGAAATCAGAAATCTTAAAACGTGAACTGGCCGATCTCAAGCAGACATTATAACGAATTCAGATCAGTTTTTTGAAATATAATCACATTACTGGGTCGATCTGTAGGGTGGACAAAATATACACTCAATTGAGCATAAACCGTTTGCTGATCACGCGCACAACGTCGTTAAAATCAGATAAGAAAAATATTTTCTAAAATATTATTAGTTTTTGAAAACATAAAGTGTCTTGCGTCAAATAGGCCCCGCCGTGTAGACTTATAGATTATAACATGCATATTATATTATATTATACACGGTGATCGTAGGCACTATTTAATATTATTATAAATAAACGTTCGAAAGATAGTCGGGCGAGTGTCCGCGTGCAAGACCAGGGCGCACCCCGTCCCGTCCGGGTATCTTCGCGGCCGACGGCACAACCCTTTCGCTGCCGCCATACAATTATTACTATAATCCTCGTGGCCGCGACACCGCCGGGCGTGAAGAAAAGGGAGTCGGTGCAATCTCCTCTCCCTCTGCCCACCACATATACTTGTTAAATGACGGTATACGGATACGATTGTGTGTGTGTATGTGTGTGTGTATGTGTGTGTGTGTGTGTGTGCGCG
The DNA here is from genome assembly GCF_001856785.1 of Myzus persicae. Taxonomy (NCBI): domain Eukaryota; kingdom Metazoa; phylum Arthropoda; class Insecta; order Hemiptera; family Aphididae; genus Myzus; species Myzus persicae. The sequence continues at coordinate 51,866 of NW_019102885.1, read as the reverse complement.
CGTGTGTGAGCACCGCGCATTTTCCGTCAGAGTTCGTTGACACCGCCGGATGCACATGCAGATGATATTATTATTATGCAAGCGCAGAATGCAATATTCTCTCGGTCGCTGCAGCTGCAACCACCGCGGTGACGTCATATTATAATATATTATTATATTATGCGCCTATAGTGTGAGCATTTTTTTTTTCACTTTACTAATTTTTTGTTCTTTCTTTAACGTGTCCCCCTACTCGCGGATAATATAATATTTACTATGCACGTTCTTTATACCAACACAAACAAAACCTTCCCTATTACAATAATATAACAACCAATGATTATACAAGGACATACTAGAATCCCCATTCAACCGTTTGATCGCATTTCACAATCAAAATATGACCTTTCCCAACATATTATTCGGTATTTCCTCGACGAACAACATGTATACCTACGGTTCTATCAAAATAAAATAAAATATAAAATATAAAATAATATAAATATAATATAAAATTCTAGTTATTAAAGTATAATAGTAAGTAATATTACTACACTAAAATTAAAATTATCATTTATTTAAGTATATTAATAGTTATATAAATCAAAATAAACCATAATTATAATAGGTACATCATAATATAATATTTATAAAATATATAATACATTTATAATTCGGCTATTATAGATATTTTGGCTTATACATGCACTAAGAAATTACAAAATATGTTTTTTATAATATGCATGTACCTCTTTGCACCAAAAATGCAGTCTATATTAAAATCTTTATTTTTATTTTCACAAAATTGCTACAAAAAGCTACAAAATATTACAATCAGCTATTAAAAAACCTAATATAACAGTAAAACTGTAAAATATTATGCTCCAAAACTATAAAATGTTGAAATATGCAAAATATTAAATAAATTCATATATTAATCACACTTTCAAAGATCATGTTATGTCATTACTTAGCATGAATAGAATACTGTAGGATTGCTTAGTAAAAATATATAAATTCGAGTGCTAATAATAACTTTTTTGTGCCAAAAATGCATTATCGATATTCTTACCACATGGTACGCGTATTATTTAATTATAATGTATCAAATACAATGATGTTTAACCGTTTACTGTTGATCCGTAGGGGAATAGGTACTTTTACAAATATAGATGACCTACCACCAGTAAGTCCCGCCCTTGATGACGGGAGGGAAAAGGAAAGGAAATAATTCGATTCAAACAAAAAAAAAAACGTCGATTGCATTCCCACCGGGCGAGTATTGCAAAACGTCGGGGGAGTGAAGTTTGAATGATCATTGCTCAAGGACATGACAAATGCACAATGCATAGATTGTAACTGAAATTCGCATTGAATAACTTAAGATGGAAAAATAATGTAAAATAATATTTGTGTTATATTATAATGAAATTAAATCGCCATGAGGTCCATTCTGTATAACTTTAACGTTGGTATTTTTAATTTAACGACAGTTCTTTTGATAAAAATCTAAGATTCATTATTTAAAAACTTTTTTTCTTAAGCCCTGAGCACGACGCGCGACGTAAATAAAAGAATGTTTAAGACAGAAGTTTTAAAAGAATAACAATTAATTTTATATTAAAAAAAATATCAAACATTTTTACAAATACCATATTAAACAATACAAAATTAATTTTTTTTACAGACTATTAAGTATACACATAGATTCAGGCTTGAAAAAATTACATAAAAATTAAAAGCGTATAAACGCATAGATATAGTATATCATGGTAGGTACCGAACCACATGTTACTAGTCGGTAAATATGATAAATTGTATTTATATACAGCTAAATATTACCAATTATGTAGAGATATCAATAGGTACTAATAATACTTATAGGTTACTCGAGTAAAATTTTGATTTAGATTACGTGATTTTAAACCTTGTTAATAATTTGTTTTTATTATTGTTTTTTAATATACCAGTTTTTTATTTTGGAACTTAATTAAGATAACGTACACAGTTACACGTAATTAAAAAAAGTAATAAAAAATAAGAATGAAAATGAAAGTTTGAAATTATATTTGTAGGTAATAGTTTGCTTCCTGCAGCAGATGTAATAAAATGTAAAGTAAAATGTTCCTTTATGTGGCTTTATATTATAACACGTTTGAACTTCTTTCTTAAATCATCTTGACAATGGAGTATTGTATATGATAGCAAGTTTGTGTATGTGTGTATGGTTCTCGCTTTTTCTTCCTTTCAAATTTTCTTCGACCCTCCGAGACATGACACGACGTAATAAAAATGCAATACCTCGGAACCGTATTTATATAGAAGCCATGCATATCGTAAAGGAATCCCGTTATTCGTGTTTTATGGCTACATCTACTTTGATAACAGTAACCATTCAAAATACTCGCGAATATGGCTAAATTTTAATATCCAATGGCGGCGGCGTCGGTAGCGCATGCAAGTTTTACGACGGGATATGGCACAAAAATAATAAATTAAATTTTACATTCAGTTTGAAGCGTTATAAAGATCAAATTTTCATATCGGCCATTAACGACCACTGAACCACGAGAATCAATACTGGCTTAAATAATATGATAATATTCGGCTAAGGGCACATCTGGATCATATCTGTAGTAAAATATCCGATCGCATCACTTTCGATAATACTTTTATAAACGAAATTTTTACCTTAAATCGTAATTCGAACTAAGGTATATATTATGTAACGTTTTAATAATTGATGTAAGCCTATTCAACATACGTGTATAATAATAAAATGTACCAGATAATGATAAGCAGTGTATACCTAAGTATTATTTAATATATGTTTTATTAATTTTTTAATTGTTCGATGTAGGTATTATATGTAGGTATTTAGGTTGGATATATATATTATGTATACATAAAAGTGTTAAGTTATAGTAGGTAGTTTTTAATTCAATTGATTTGTATTTTGAAGTAATATTAAGACTTAAACCTTTTTTAATTTATAAATTTTCAACCGAAAATATGTTTTTCAGGCATTTTAAACTTTTAATATAAAATGATTCAATTACTGTAGACGTTATTGGTTTTGTTGTAGAGATTACCAAATCAAATTTACAAATGTAAATATCAACATGACGGTTCACCTGTTAGATATATTTTCAATTTCATTTTCTTATAGAAATTGTCTTTCATCTTTTCCGGTGACAAAGCGACACTAATTTTTCGCCCTGTGATTTTGTATACTAAGATGCAAAAAAAGAAAGGGAATTTTACATTACTTGCCGTGCGGCGAACTGAGAATACAAGGCAAAGCAGTTTTTCATCTTTTGTGAAATTCGTCTCATTGAAATCACTTATATTTATTATCATTTCGACGGTAGCTAGTACGTGGTCTCGTGTTTGTTTCACTCCCCACACACACCGCAAGACGTCAACCCTATCGAAGAGACCTTTTCCCCCGAGCATTTTGCTTTCTTTTGTCCGACGAGGGAACTTTTTTTTTCCTCTTTTGGATTTAATAATTCCGTCGTCGACGTCGCAATAAAAAATAAAAATGGTTATAGAGAGAGAGAGAGCACAAATATCTGATTTATATTTGTCGATATATTATTTCCGAGAAAAAATTAGGAAAGGGGAAGTATGGATAGGGAAACGAGCTTGGAGCAGGTTTGGGGGTAGGCGAAAGTGAAAATAAAGACATGAAATCCCTCAGAAAGCAGCACTCGACGTCTTCTTACCCGTATTGTATTTCCAGCTTACCGAAAGGGATGCCACACAATAGCCTGGTAATTGAAGGACAAGGCCTCGGGCGGGACCTGAACAGTTGATAAGTGCAGTATTACACCATTCGTTTATTAATGATAAAAGAAAGTTTCAGTTTGTATCACTAATCATACTCAACAATGGCTCTGTTTCCAACGCCCACTATATCAATTCAAAATAATATGCACAAACAATATTTATAATTTTAGGAGGGTATATTATATAGTTGGAATAACGTTCCAAAGAAAATAATCTTTATATTCTTTAGCCACTGTACCTACATATTCTGTGAGGGTATAAAAGAAAAAAATGTACAGAGATATTATATTAATGAATTATAAAAACAAATAATTGTTGTATAATAATTGTAGATTTTACCCGATTTCAGTCGAATATGCTTGTAGTAATTAAAATTCACCATTAAACTGATTGAACCCAGTGGACGGGAGTTTGGTCGCCGGAACAATAGTAGTTGACTGCGGCAGGATAAACAACAAATAAATGTATGTTACACAACAATATAATGTAATATAATATTACCATACAAACAACTAAAACTTAGTTGTGCAGACACGACCACGGCGAGATGAGTAGTTCTGTCAAGCACACGTGCATAACTCGCCCCGAGGAATCGTGTGCACTGCGTTTTGCCGGTAGTGCAAGGCGTGAAGTAATCGCCTATTGATTTCACGTTGGCCATTTGTTTGTCCCGTCAAACTGATTTCACGCACGCAGACTTTTGACATGGACAACCACAGCCGATGGCCATTCTGTTTTGGGCGTGCAAATTTCATTCCCACGGTCGTGTGCAGGTCTATGACGGCCGACGGCTTGGTAGACAACTGATTAAAGGCCTGCGTAACAATATATTCTGTGATATGCGAAATTACATCAAACCACGAGCAGTACTATTCGTTCTAATTATATCAAACTGCAGGTAGTGATATAATATATTTTTTGTGCATAAACAGCTTTATTAAATGACATAGAGTGGAGTGATCACCACGTGAGTTGTCGATTGGACACAATTTACTACTCGGTACAACGTGTATATTGCTATTTTTAAAAGTGTTCTTTCAAAGTCACATAGTTAGTAACTGTGAGTTACAAGTTACATAAATCGCACAACTGTTTTTAAATTTAGATGCGTTACAATCTGGCATGTACACTTTAAACACTTGTTTTTGTGATAGATACCTATTAAAACATAATAAATGCTGATTTTTTTAATCTTTTTCTAGATAATTAAATAGTTATGTATGTGGTATCTTTCATCTTCAGCTAGATAACTATTTTATTAATTATCTCTTATGTTTATCTAGATATTTAAAAAATTATCTTTACACGACGCTGTAAATATTGCATAATATTTGAGTAATTATTTTGGGTCAAATGTCACAGTACACCGATATGGAATATATTTTAGGTAGGAAATAGTTATATATAGGTACTACTATTAACTAATGGTTGCAATTTGTAGAACAAATGAAACATGAAGTGTTTCTAGAATATTATAAGAAGCCTTTTGTACGAATATCGAATGCATAACAATACGCGAGCTTGTAAATGCGTATAAATGCAATTGTCATTATTTTTAAAACGCAATTTATTAACGATTAAAAAATTGAATAGTTTAAATTGAATTCACAAGCTGCAGATGTATTCGGCACATTTATTTATGACATTTTTTACGAGGATGTCAACCTTGCAATAATGGTTTACGTTTTACAGTAATAATGTAACTTTATTTCTCTAACAATAATAATATATAATATAGGTACCACACTAAAAAAGGACCAGAAGATTTTAGATGACAAAAAGCATTCAATGTTTGTGACACTAAAACAACAAATAATAAAATGTGTGGTAAAACTGTAAAAGACATAAATAATTTTATAATGGTATTAGCCTACCAAGCCATTTCTTCACATACATTTACGATGAAAGATTAAAATCATAGGTATCAGTTAGAATATAATTAAAAGGAAGTTTTTTTTCGGTGAATTATTGAAATGTGGGTATGATAAAACAAAATAATGTCATAGTAATGGGAATACAAATTAGTAAAACTATTGTTAGTAATGGACAATGATGATAATTCATTTGACATTTTTCTAGTATACCGATTGAATAGGACCCCAACAGAGCCAATTTCAATTACAAAAGGGTCCTGTTGTTATTCCATTAGATCAACTCATGTTTATTTGTATTGCTTAATAGTTCATAATGAATACTTTTATATGGCATTAAACATATAAAAAACAATTCAGTTGTTTTTAAATCATATGAAAATGTAATAAAAAAAAATCATTTAAATTATTTGTTTGTTATTTTTCGTGTTAAAATTTTGTAATGTTTAGTCACCCATAGTATAAATGAGTCTAGAGCTTGATAAAAGATTCCACAATTGATTAATGACAAATATTATTTTTTTAATAACATAATATACAATATGTAAATTACAGAACTAATTTGAACCATTTGATTTTGATAAATCAACTACCTATATAACACCTAATGTCCTAATGTTTTATCTACACAAGATTGTTTAAATAGATGATAAATAGAATAAAATAATATTAATATATTGATTACTACTAATTTATATAAAAACCAACACATTTTATTTATTAAATATCATGCTAAAATAATAATAATAAATAATAATTGATTTAATTAGTTACCTTTGAAACAAAAAATAAAGTATATAATATTTACAATAAGTTTAATTAAAAACATAAATACACGTATTTGCATGAAAGTCCACGGTATTACTAGATGATTAAAATACTTAGTTAAATAACCAAATAAACAATTTTTTTATGGTTTCATTGACCAATGTCAACGGTTTTTGTTATAATAAAATACTTAATGCGTTTTAAAAAGATTTAACACAATCTTGAACTGTTGTCTGTTTTTAAAGATGAATAATTGAATAAAATAATAATAAATCAATAATCAAATCTATAATATTGTATACTCAACACAATAATACAATATGGAATATAATTATACATATTCCAATATGTCAATAGTAACATGTTTAATGTATAATATACGTCATACTATACATACCATGGAATATTTATATCGTATGTATTTTTTTTTATATATTTGCTTTTTTGTGGGTCCGTAAACTTAAAAAAAAATGAATTAAATGTACAATATCAGTATTATACTATTGTTATTGTATTCAACCCTTTGCCTACTATGATATTATGCTATTCCCTTTGCGTGTCCCAAGCCCAAGGCGCCAGATGTTGTCAACGGATAATTTCTAATCGACTTGCGGCCGGGCAAATAATATTACCCAAGTGTTGTACAACAATAATAACCATAATACAATCAATGGGTGCAAATATGCGGAAGTCAATTATTTATTGGTTGGAAAAATAAAGAGTTGAGGCAGTTGTACAAGTCACACATCATCTAATGACACCTGATCGCTATTAAGGTTGCCCCGATGTCAGTGAACCTCTAACGTATTGAATAGCCCCCAAATAGGGAAAAAAACCAATAACAATAATAATAAAATGTAATGCGTCCGCGTATAGGTCCTCATCGCAAAACAAACGTACATCGGCTGTACATTTGAAAAGGTTGTGATTTTTCACTCTCCCTATTATTTCCGGCTCGGCAGACAACTGTGAAAAAAAACATTTATTGTTATTGCTGCGTTTCCTGTTAAAATGCTTACAGATTTCTAATCGTTTTTTTTTCGAATGTGGTTTCGTGTATTTTCAATATTGTGGCTTTTGAACTGTCAACGAAAAAAACCCTTTCATTAACTCACAAATGACGACTGTGATTCTTCACGCTGTGTGGCAAGCCGTATCATTGAAAGGCCTGTCTTATATATATATTTTATTCAATTTTTTGTTCTCGCGAGGATTGACGGTTGAAAAAAAATTCACACCGTCGATGGTACCAAACAATATGTAGCACTTAGAGGTGAAATGACGGAAAACTGTTTTTTTTTTATTGTAAGAGATTTTTTACAGGACGATTGAAAAATCTTATTTCCAAATTGTTACAAACGTATCATTATTTGTTTGTTATAAAAATAAAACAATACTATATTACATTTTTATAATATATAGGTCTTATTCACTGTCACTTATTGCCTATCATCACAGCAAATGTATCTATGTATACAATAATTCAGCCTAATAGTATACTATGTTTGGTCAATAAAAAAATAAATCATCTGCTGTTATAAATTATTTAATATATTTCTTAAAATTGTATATTATTCATGCACAGAAGAAATTGTTTGTTACTATGGTAGTCAAAATAAAATAGGTCATAATAGCCGACAGTCGATATAAAAATTATTATAAAACAACATGCCTTATATTATATTTTATGTGCAAAATGTTTACTCTAGGTTTGTGTATTTTTTCATTTGGTAGATACGCGTTTAGTAAAAACCTTGTATTTTCATTTGTACTTCTTCGAGGTTTGTTCCTAAACTTATATTATTAATGGGTGGCAATTGCCAAATAATTTGATACTGATTGTCACTGATCAATATCTTTCCATATTACATTGAAAATTATTATTATTGTCATAAACCATCGATAATATGATATACTCGTAATATTTGTCTATATTTTCAAAAAATAAACGACATTACCTTCGACAAAAATTAGCATAGGAGTTTTTCCGGGAACTTTAATTTTATGTCATTAAACTCGATGTGTCACTACAACTGGTGTCATTATAGACTATTTGATATTTCTACTCAACATGTTAATTTTTAACTTATAATATAAGACTAAAAAATAAACTCTCATAATTTTGAATTTAAATTATAATGAGTCTGAATTTTACATGTTCTCTGAAATGCCGATTGAAAAAATGTGTTTACTTACAACAATTAATACTTAAACCACTTCAAAGATATCGTGCCTAAATGTGTTTGTTTAAGCATCAAGAGTGTTGTCTTTGTTGTCGTGATTTAGCTGTATTATATATTATGTAGTCAGGGTGATATATTCATCCTTTCGAAAACCGCCTAATTAATGTTTATAAGCCATATAATAGTCAATGGCTTACATCGTATGTTCAATAACTATAGAATAATTTGATAAGATTACACAATTATGAATATATTATTTAAGTATTTAATAGTTAATTAAATAAATAATTGCTGATTAATATAAATCAATCAATTCTAACACACAATACGCCTATTTAATAACTACCATTTTATTATGTATATTTAAATTTTGGTTTAATTTAATATTAGTTTTATACTTTTGACGAATTAAACAAATTTAATGTGTGCTATTCAAACTAAATATTTACAGTTTAAAATTTAAAACTGTCAGACATAAAAAAAATTAAATAAAAATGTATTTTCAGTCTAGGCAAGCACCAAAAAATATGACATTTCAGTTTACAAATCGTAAAATTCGTTTACTATTTCTGTGTTCTTGATCAAATTTGAATGAAGAACGAAAGCACCCTAAAATTCCGGATTACATCACAAAATATGCAATATAAAAATCAGATTATTATGAAAACAAGACGAGTGACTTTTCCTGTTGCCGTTTTCTAGATTTCCCGCTGTGCAGAACTCGTCAATAACCAGTAAATGTCAAACTCGACGCGTTTCCGGGGTAAAAAAAAAATGAAAAAAATGGGGGAGACTCCGGAGAAATTGGTTGCTCTTGAAAAACCCGCATTTACTACTGCTGCAGTGAAGTAGCCCGCCCGTTAATGTTTTCGCGGGGAAAATGGAAATTCGGGCACTCAACGAAATTACCGATCTGTCGTCGTCCGAACTCGCGGCGGTGATGTTTTCCATATAAGAGATTTTTTGCTCTTTTTTTTTTATTATTTCACGAACAAGTCGCCGCAGGTGGTACACTATACAATTGAATCCACGACGTATATTATATAGAGCGGTGTCGTCGTTGTGGAGTATAAAATATATAAAAGTGGACCTTAAAAGCCCGCTGACGTTTGCGGACAAACACGCGGATGGCGCTATTGTTGTTCCCTTTATAGCCGAGAACGGTCAAAGCGATGAGAGATACTTTTTTTTTTCGACGTCACTGCTGCCGGTCGAGGGCCCTGTATATAGCACTACTAGCACGGTAAACATTCCCACTTTATTATATAGTCTCTCGTTCGGACCCCATCTCCCGATAGAATTTTATTCGCAAATAATTAATGATTTACCGGCCGTCCATTGGACGGTACGTAAAAGTAAAACGGAACAATATTCTTTTATTAATAGAAAAACAAAGGTAGATATAGGTATATAGTATATAAGTCTTGTAATCTGTTGTATGACCCTTCGTTGGACACCGGTTCAAAAAACACTTTTATTCTATTATCTATACGCACGAGACTTGCATAATTTATGGCATAGCATATTATTATATTATCATGTCAAACGTGAAATGAAGGTCACTCTAAATTATTACGGTCAGGGATATTGAATTTTAAATTATTCATAAAATACCGTTTATTTTCCCAATTAACTCTGTAATATGCAATAACCTGAAAATATATTTGAGTTTGTAAAGTATAAGTTATTACTTAAACATCGTTATGCATAAATCATAATGGTACTTAAATGCTTTTTATCGAAGTTCGTCACTTGGCTTTTCAGTTTTTATTTATAGCTCATTGTCAAAATATAGAAAATTAATACCAGAAACCATATATTAAAGTATATTTTATGTTCACATAAATATTAAAATATCAATTCGCATGATTCAATTATGAAGTGTGAAACAAAATATTATACCAATATATAAAAATGTCGAATTGATATTATAAAAAATTATATATTTGACTATTATTCATTTATAATAAATAGCATAATAATTAAATATAATATTTCATAACATAGATACCTGTTATACCTATAGGTGTTAACTCCACCACAAGTACCTTTTTTTAGTGTACACTTCGCTAGGAAAAAAAAAGGTAAAATTGGGTTCATGTAAACTTTTTCAGTGAAGAAAATCATGTCACAGTATAAAATTAATATATAGGACAGGTATTATGTACATTATTATTATACCCCAAAAAATATACAAAAATTAATAAAAATAATAATCGTCAGAACAAATCATCTAAATTGTCATGAGTATTATTATAATAAATAATTGTAATAATCATAAAATATGTACCTATCAACCTAGGTATGTTATGTTATAACTTATAATATGTCGAACTGTGAACTAAAATTATGAGATACAATTTATAGATATTCTGACTTCTCAGTCTAATATAAATCCATTATCATAACTATTTATAACGTCTAACGTCCCCTAACACTATCATTTTGGATTTTGAGCTTCCTCAGTTGAGATATATTATTAAGTTTTACATAAGCACTGGCAGAGTTTCCATATATCAATTACAGGTAAGAAATAAAAATTACGGAGTTTACATTAGACGTTTTTCATCACCTTTTATCTAACCGGTACTCTAGCTGAGCTTACAATTGCCCGGTATGATAGTTATCACAACCTAACCTAACAAATCTGTAATGACAAATTACTTCACGCTCTTAATACGTGTTTACCTATCTATTCATTGACATTAGAAAATATATTTTTTTTTATTTGGTGTTGAGGTGAATATTGTGATGACAATTGAAAGAACTGAAAGTAGTTAACAAATTATAATACACAGTTGCATAATATATAATTAAGAATAATTTTAAATACTTTTTGACAATTCAAATTTAATTTTTATTGTTTTTCTGTCCATTCATAAATTCAAATCCACTTATTTTTTAATTATTAGGTTTATCACTCAAAGCTAAAGTACAGTTCTATACTACAAGTATACGTAGTATAAAAAAATGTAAATAAAAAACAATTCTAATGGTATGCTAATAATATATCTATAACGTTCGTTTTTACCAACCCATCAAAATGGGTTCACCAGTGACTATTAAGAAGTTCCAATTAACGTTTTACAACCGAAAGATTAAAGTCCCCTCTTGCTTTTAATTTAAGGGAAAAAATACGTTCTTTTCGTTTTTCAGAGTATATATTTTACTACAAGCATAAAACAAAAGCTCATCCCACTCATTAACCTCTAATTTTGATGAGTCTTTTGTAATGAATGTTTTTTCTTTTCCTCCCGCCGGGAGAGGAAAGGGTCCCGAAAAAATAATAAAAAACAATGGACTATTCTCCGAGACATTTTTTTTTCACAGTATTCTTTCATTCTCGTCGATTGTTTTCTCCAAACGGTATTTACTCCAATTAATACCCGGAGGGCTAATTAGCACAGTGCAAGTAGTAGCAGTAGTCCCCTTTTGAACTTGCTAACCCGATTAGACAATATTGGCATCGTTCCTTAGAGACCCGAGGGTAAACGAAAAAAGCGTTTTTTTTAAGATGTTGTTATGAAATGATTTGAAAATATTCACGGGGTGTAAAACATTAAGCGTAGCAAGGTTGTAAATTGTATTGCATAAGCGAAGCGCCTGCATAGAACTCAGATCAAGAAAAAGTTGAATAATTTATTGAACTAGTAATTTTTTTCACATCATTATATAATATATAGTATTTATGTGTTCTTATTAGTTTATACAATAAGTTCTGTTATTATAATTACAGATTTAAATTTAAAGATTCTTATAATAATGTTAAATTTTTTACCACTTTTAATTTTTTTAATTTTGTACCACTATTAGTTATTTGAGTAATAAATTATAAAAATAAATAAATAAAAAAAAAGGCTTGAGTAAACCAATACAACTACCTATCTGTACATATTTAAACAGAATAATCAAATTGAAATTCGTGAAAAATACCTTTTACCTGTAATGTAACGTTTTATTCTCCAATAACTTAATTCAATAATTGTATATTATTGTTCGTTGGTTCGAGTTTTTTATGAGTCTTCCATTAGATGTATGTTTGTCATTTACGTCGTTTTAATTTACTTTTATGCGGTTGGTAACATGGTCGACAACCGACAGCACGCGATTACCCAAACGAAACGCTCAACCACCAATTAAAAACCTATTACCATCAGGTTTTTTCAACGAAAACTCTGCGAAGTGTTTAATAGCAATATTATAATGATGATTTTCGTCGACTAAATTACGACGTTAACCGCATTTTTTGCGGGCCATGCGAGGAAAAAAAACGAGACTTGTATGGGAAACGATAATATTATTCACTCGGGACGGAAATCGAAAACAAAACGCCACCGTATACGTAGAGCACAATGATGTTCAGCTAAGTTCAATATGATACGCCCCGAGTGCTTACCATATATTCAAGTGACGCTGTGCATTAATAAGAATTCTAAATTGACAGCAATAGATAACACGGCGGCGGTTGTTTGGCGTTCATTAATATTATCGTTCGCCAAGTCGACTCGACGATAAATATTTTACGTCAATTACGACGATCCTGCAGCAGGCGGATAAAGTCGTAGTTGCTTTTGAAAAATTAACCTTGCCGCCGCCGTCGCCACTGTCGCAGAATCACAACTGCAGTCCATCTATACAGATATACCCCTCGTGGACCCACATGTACATATACATACATACGTATATATATATATATATACCCGCTGTTCGGCGGGTGCGGCGGGTGCGGAGGGTGCGCATAAAGTCGTCTGCTGTGTCGTTTAATTGGACAATACAAAGCGATACGAATTAAAAACCCTCTTGGGATCGTGCGGCGGCGGAGAAAATAAACTTATCGTCCGATGTAGCCGCTGCCAGTGTACTATATGTACAACTTACTGCTGCAGTCTACAGTGTCGCCGCGTGCTCTCCGTCGCCCTCCCCCCCCCCCGCATCGTCATCGTCGGTGCCGGGAAGAGTAATTCGGTTAGCGTTGCGCAACGGTGACAAATTGTTTTTAACCGTCTGAAGAAATTGTTCATCGATCATGTATACGCACCGCCGTTTGTCGAATGTATATACACTGCGCGTTTGCCATATATATATATAATATATATTCCGCTAAACCTCCGTCGTCATCCGTGCCCCCCCCCCCCATCGGGTCGTCTGCGGGGAAATTGTGGTGCGGTGCGGACTATATAAGTCGGTTCGGTATAAAAACGCGTGTATATACCGGCCGACGCGAATTAATGATACGCGCGCGAGGCCTTATGTCGCCCCCGAGAAAAACACACCCCGAAAAACCGTATAACCTTTCTCGTCTCTCTCCTCTCCCCTCCCCCCGCACATCCCATCCCCTCTCCCGTCTGTTTTATTTTTATTTTTTTGGATATCGCGCGAGGGTCTGAACGGGACGCGGGCGGAACGACGCCGACTTCATTTATCAAACGGCGGCCCCGTTCAATCTGGCGGCAAATTGACTGCAACACCGCAGTGTCGCCAAAACGTATATACGATGCGCACAACAGTGCATTGTATAATGCAAGGAAACGGATAGTTTTGAGGGGACAAACAAGGTTTTGATAAAACGCGAGTGTATGTATATGTATGTATGTACGAGCTGCAGTGTTGTTTCGGCGGAAAAAATAACACACACGTACACGAGCATTAGATCCTATTCCGTACGTGATTCGCAAAAGTCCCGTTGTTGCAGTAATGGTCGTCGCCTTTGCGACTCACTTCCGACGGCACTCCGCAAACCGTCACGCCTCGCCTTTGCGGTCCGCCGTCGAGTTTTCGTGTATTTCTCATCTGCAGAACACTGTGCGAGTAAAGCGGCGGCGGCGGCGGCGGCGGTGGCTATAATGCACGTGATGCACGCTGTGCGATTCCAACGAGCAACCTAACCTAACCTAACGAGGAAGAATAATTATACGGACGATTGAGTTTGAAAACATTACAACGTGTGTTATTATTGCGTGCTATAATTGCTAGAGCTTACGAATAATTATGTAACTGCGGTTCGACGTTTCGAGGCATATAATAAATGTCGGACGCGAATAAACTTATACCCTGCAATATCTCGGTTAAAAGTCCAAATGCGAAACGGTGTACAACATCAGAACTCGTCTCCCGTTGGAATTCGAGTGCTAATGTTATTCATGACCAGATTTTTAATCGTCTTCAGCAGATTATTTCTGACAACGTCCTCTTCGGCCAGTTATAACTCAACGGGTCGTGTTGTTTTCATTCTCATTCTCTCTGTTCTGATTAAGTAATAAGTACGTACACAACGGTGAATTATAAGCAACAATTATTATTGTTCCGTTTTTATTCTATTTTTTTCTTAATCTATAGTTTTATCAGTAAGACTAATTCTAAATTAGAATGTTTAAGTACACCGACAGCTCCATAAGTAATAAAATAAAAGGTACCTAGATGATAATCAAACAAGCAGTAACTAATATTGTTCAATATAACACATATCCATGATAGACATATTAGGTTCTTTAAATTATGTTTTTTTAATACTCACTTCTTTGTAAAACAACAATAGGCCACCGCTGAATTTGAACGATAGATATCTTCAAAACCATCAAAATAAACTCCTAATTAATCCAAGTGGGTACACGTAAATGTCAATAGTCATTTATTACTAGACAATGTTAACTGTTACGTCTTGTTACCAACCTACTCATCAGTTATCAAAATTCTGGTAATCTAGCTTAACTTAAAATGATTTTTTTTTTTATTATATAAACATCGTCATAGGCTGGTTATTGTAAAAAATATGTTTTATATATTATGACATGTAAACATATATTTAAATGCATCATTACTTTTAAAACCACGATTTATTATGTGCACAAAGTTTAGTAAATATCAAGGAAAATAATATTTTCATAAGAAAAAGACTAAAAACGTATAACGAGAAAAAGGTCCATCGCAATATTGTAATATATTATTAAAAAGCTACCCGCAAAGTTTTATTGTTCAATAAAGTATAAACCCGTGCAATTTTAAAATACGACGTGGATTAAAAGTAAGTAAATTAAAAATGAATCCTATAACATTCTTGTATCATACAAAATACAATTTGTTCATATACTTTATATTATGATGTATAAATATATTATAATACGTCCCACAATAAAAGGCACTCGATCGGGTTCCTTTGTGATAATATAACCCCTTGGTACACTATATGTTAGTAAATTCCCCATATCTGAACCGGAACTGTTGCACTTTATCCATCCAAATCTCAAAGGATTCGGTTTCGTAAATATTCGTATATAAAAACCGAAATGGGGTTTTTTGTCGTAAAAACTCTGGTCGGTTATATATATTTTTTTTTTAGGTAAAAGTCTATTGTTTGTGGCCTTTTTTTTACGACGGATTCATTATCGCGACTTCCGTATATGTATATACGTATATGTATGTTTGTGTGCGTATTATATTATATATGCATACGTGGTTTTTTTTTTCCTATTTTGAATAGATAATAAAAAGAAAGGCCTCGGCTCCAATGGCGCCTGTGCTCCGATGCAGTTATTCAGGAAAGTTTAAGAGGTCCGCCCGAAGTGGTGGTCTATGTAAAAGCGCTGTTAACCTCGTTTTTATAGCGAAACTCCTCCGAGGGGTTTTATACGCACTCGTATATACCACCCAACCGTCAAATTGAACCAGATAATGTCCACTCGTTGTCCATCGAACAGTTTCTTATATACATCTATATTTTTCTTCCTTTTTTTTTTATTATTTAACTATTGTTTAGCTTCCTGAAGTAGTAAAACGTACGGGGGTGATCGTAACTCTTACTTTGAACCCCCTCCGCTCGGTTTGAGTAAGTCGATTTTACGACCATCTGAATAATAAATATCGGAGTCTAAGCAAAGGGGATGAACGAGAAAACATCCGTTGGCTCTGATCCGTAACTTAACCTACGTACAAATCTCTCGATACATTTCTGCATGCGAAATTACTGAATATTTTTTTCCCGATTTTTTCGAATAAAATTATATCATAAAAATATCATACCCCAGTGAATGAATGAAGACAATAACCCCGGGACGTTTTTAATGCACCCTTTCTATGTTTTTGGGATCATAAAAAAATATTACCAATACATTACTGCGAAGACGGGATAATTCAATATGAATTGAGTTTTTTTAAATATTAATTCCTCTTAAGTAAATTCCACTAGTATGAATTACAACGTGATAAGTAATAAATAAAGTTATAATAATAATAAATTAAACATACAACAAATTATTAAATTACAATATTATAATAACATAGTAGGTATATTGTAATTTAAATGTTACAAACGGAACGTAATCGTTGAGATAGGATTCAGTAATTTAAAGTATTAGAGGAACGAAAAGTTCAGTATACTAAACTATTACTTCAAATTAGTGTCCAAGTCTCATGGGGTTTTCCGCATTGAGTTTAAGAAATTGCTATAATGTAAAGTTAATTTTCGTTGACCTGAAAAGAACTTTTACTGTGCACAAATAAATAACAAATAAGATAGTTACTTAGGTTGGTCATAAATTTCCATTTAATTTAAAACAAATGCTTTCTCAAAAGGTAGAAATGTAGAATAAAAAAAATACACGTTGAATAAAATATGTATAATATACTTTTACCTAGTAGGCAAGTAAGCAAGTTATATTATATAAAAGTTCGAAAAAAATACAACATATATGATAACTGTTACAACTATATAAGCTCCCAGTGGCGTACATACGGAGGGGATTTATGGGTTCGACCCCCCCCCCCCACAAAGGAACAAAAAAAAATAAAAAAGTTGATGTGATTGATGAATTTCTTAGTATTAATCATCCGTGTACACAAACATACGTCAAAATAATATGACTATTGAGTATACCCTATACTTAACCAACAACGGAAAAATATTTCATAACGAAATTATGAGTGCTGTATATCAATCAAAATAGACATTAAATGTCATCAAATTTTGATCGTACACAGTCAGTTAGTTGCATGCGGATATAAATAAATACATATAAATTCTGTCGTTATCTCAACCGACTCGATCGGACAACGGAGAAAAAACCGATTGCGTTATAATCATTGAATTTCGTGTGAACGACAATAATACGGTGAAATGGATTCTATTTTTATAGCACTATTGTAAATGATCATGTTAAACATTTTCTTTAAATAATATTATTATGAATTTTTTGTTCATTCTGTTCTATTCTGCCGTTGGAGAAGTTTAAAATGTTGACATAAATTTAACTCCATAAACCATGGGTCAGTATTTAGATAAGATTAGTTAGAGTTTATAACATTAAAGTTGTTTATTAGCAAAACATAAAACATTAAACATTTAAAATATTAAAATTAATTATAAATACACAATACTGGGCGAGTAAATGGTTTTTTTTTTAACTATGCATACACATATTATAGTGTATATTGTATTTTTAAGGAAGTACAGAAGTTTTAAATTTTAGTGTTGGTATTCATTTTTTCCCGAAATGACGACGTCGTTCATCGTCGATCGTCGATAACAATAATATTATAGCATAATATATAGGTAATATTGTTTTATTATCATTATCATTCGATATATTTTAGGTTTTGAAGGTAAAATAAATAGTAATCATGGCTGAACAATTATAAATAATTAATAATATAATATATATATAATATTCTGTACTCGTATATTCTATGTGCATATTAAATAGTATTTTACTGCCATAAGTTACGTAAACTTTTGTGTTTGTTTTGTTATTTTGCCTATTAATATTTATCAGTGTAATGTGTTTGATTGTTAGAAAAATGGGTAGTTTTAAAGAGAAGGTGTTGGTTTTTTTTTTTGAAACCCCTCCCACAGCAAATTTGAATGTACGCCGCTGTAAGCTCCTATCGATTTAAAACTTTTAACAATAATTGTAATCAGCAGTTTCAATTGCACTGAACATTCATTAACACATTTTGTGGATACGAAGTAGAAATAAATTAATAACATAATATTGTGATGAATAATAATATACGTATTTAAACTACTAAATAATTTTTTATTCAGTCAATGAATATAGTGTATTAGCATATATATTTTGCATACTGTTACAATTTTCATTCATAATAATAATGTATTAGGCAATAAATTCAAACTAAATCAACATCATATTTTTAGTGTAAAATATATAAATATTATATGATTTTATTTTGATTCTTTGTACCTTTAATTTATATTATTATTATGTTTTGATGCAAAAAAATTTATACCTACTATACGAGCATATTTTCTTCGTCTCGAGTCAAATTTCAATCACCAGCAGGCAGCAGCTGTAATGTCAATAACGAGTTGATGAGTACCTATACAGTTTAATATATTATGATATAGTTATATTTTAATTGATCTGGATACAATGTATTATTGTAATATAAAGATCCAACAAATGTCCCTCACATTTGTGCGTTTTTAGGCCGTAAATACCTATAATATATTATGTATTAGCCGTAACTGCCGGCAATGTTTCATCGCGTGTTTATTCGATTTCAATTCAGTTTTGGCACATGTGTCCTCTGAACACACGCGCGCGTAATTTACGATGACGTTTCAAGCGCAACAACAATCCAAAATTTAATTAACGTTCATAAAAAATGTGTACACATTAAATTGTACACAAATGCATGATGTATATAGATATATCGATATTCGGGAATGGCACTGTACTCGCATTGTTCTATAAAACGTTTGCGTACTAGAGCGAACCCTTCTTTTTCCACTCTCTAAGTATATTCAATTCAAATAGATTGAATTAGTCGATGCATATTATATTGGCAAACTGCGCAGAATAAAACAACTTCTATATTATTATGCTGGACACAAGATAAATGTCTGTCCGGAGAGTTGTTACCGTGACTCGGGCCCATAATTTAGTTGGCAATAATTACACATGAAATATACGTGTTAACACCGTGAATCGAATTTTACTGAGAGGGTTGCGCACCGTTTCGTGGTCTTCCGGGCCATAAATATCGAATTTTGGGTGTATATTATGTAGGGTGGAAGGCGTTCGGATGGCCGATGTCCACTTTTCTGGGGGCGCCAAAGCACAAAAAATGGAATCTAATGGGGTATAGCGTTTGCTGCATTTTTAAGGGTCCATTATTTTGTGGTCAGGAAAAAAAGGGTTGTGCCCATTACTGTTATTACGTCAAGTGGTCACTCTGCAGTATTTGAATTATTATTATTATTACTATTACCATTACCATTATTATTGTAATTATTATTATTTTTTTTTTTTTACGGTCCGAGAAACAATTAGGAATGACAAACGGGGAGAGAAAATGCCTCGAGTTACGCGCTCAATAGAGAGACGGAATCATTCGGTAGATTTTTCTCTCCAACAATGAAAAATTGTACACGACAATAAAGAATATTGCACGCAAAATATAAATAAATATATATATGTATAATGTGCAAGTATAAAAGATGTAAATGTCAGTCTCTTCGTTTCGGAAAAGAATATTTTTTAATATACGGGCACCGGTGACGGAGAGAATTCAAAAGCTATTATGCGCGGGGCCAAATTCGAAGTATATCTTTAGACGTTTCACAATAGACTTATATTCCCGCTTTTCTTTTGCAGAGAGGTTATCAAAGACATTGGATGAAATTCGTTGTCATCAGTCGTCTGTTCCGGAAATAATTTCCAAATATACCTACTCGCATTACTATGATTAGTTTAATACGTATAAGAGTATATAGATTTTACACGACTAATGCATTTAACTCGGATAAATGGCTTTGACCGATATTAATACAGAAATATATTCCTTTTTTAAATTATGCGGTTAGTCCACCACAAATAATATTATTAGTATAAAACCAAAATTATTACGTAATGAGTATATTTAGCAATTATTATGATTAATATAATTAGTGTTGCACTGTTACATATTACTTACTTGGTATAATTGGATTAATGAAACTATATATCTACTAAACTAATGGAAATCACTCCAGTAAACATGATAATTGTGCAACATGCCTCAACATTTTTCAGTATTTTTTTTACTTTGACGTAGTATTATAATTTGGTTTTAAAATGTACCTAAAAATTTAAGCTTATTATTAATTCTTTCAACATTTTCTGAAATTCATTACAACGTGAAACTTAAATTTAACATTTAAATTATTTGTAATATTTCATATACGATTAAATATTAATGTATTCTATTTCAATGTTAAAACTATGTAATATATTATTAACATACTATATGCTTTGTAGTTTGTAGTAATGATATGTGCTTCATTAAAATACGAAACAAAACTACCTATATTCCTTGAAACACTGCTGTTTCTTAACACGTATGAGCGATCGAGAAAATATTTCAGTTGAAATCATATATGTAAGTCTTACATTATTAGCTACAATATTAAAAATTTACATATTACAAATATATAAGTGATATTCTAAATTTTTGAACGTCTTATTAAAAAATAAAATACACTTACATCATAAAATAATAAATCACAAAATCAAAATTTGAAATATTTTTTACCGATTCCCAACAGTTAGCTATTAAATATTATAGTAAACACATATTAATTGATACATTTCATATTTAACTATAGGTTTTATCTATATCGAACAAAATCAATACATTAATGACTGATGAATAGAAATGTATGAATTATTGAAATGTTTCGAGTAATATTATATTTTTTGTTTGATTCACTAATAACTATAATTGACGATCAATTATTAATTTTAAATGAGCTATAATATCTTGCAAATAAGTAGTCCGATAAAGGGTGTATGTTATACTATAATATTATTCATAAACTCATAATAGTAACTATAATTGCACAAACTTTTCTTATCGAAATTACATCAACCCCAACTTGTTTCTCGGGTTTCTCCCCTGTTATGGGTTTAAAGTCCATACAAATGTTTTTTTTTTAATTTACCATGATACAATTGTATTCACAAAATTGTGATCGTCTTAATTATCAAAAGTTGAAAGGTATTATGTTTCACCCTTAGATTTCAACTGTACCTATACCTACAAATTACAATGTGGGTCATAACTGACATAACTCATAATTTATAGTTGTACTTAATTTTTTTCAACTCAAATACATTATAATAGTTTCAATTGAAAGGTAACTAATAACGTTTGTCATATACGCGTATACTATTCGAAATGTCATTTTTCATCTATTAACTATACTTCCAAAAAGTAAAAATATATTTAGCCACATTTGGAATAAATGTTTACTGTTAAAGTGTCTTATTAGTAGTAACACAAAGATTAATAATGCATTTCTAAAAATGAGAAAGAATAAGTATTATATTTTTGAAAACAGAAACATAAATTCTGTTTTTAAACTATGATCCATCATAATATGTCGTGTTCATGTACAAATATCTTAGCCGTAGGTCATAAACTCATAACATTTAAGTTGACATTTATATAAACATATCATAGACTATATTATTAGGACATAATAATAATAATTTAATAGTAACTCAATTGTATTAATGCCAATAAATAAATTATTCATTACTCATTATTTTAAAAATATAAATTTTAAATTTTATCTTTTATTTCACGGTATAAAATTCTGAAATGTATTACAAAACACAATAACTGTGTAAATTTTTTCTTTTGTCAATGTTAACACGTAGACAGTTATATTTCTGTACTTTTTTCTCACTATTAGGTGATTTATAATAATTTATACAAATACTGAAATATTTGTTATTGTTCAACATTAAAATATGAAGTAGTATCTATATATGCCTATAACTGCGATAGCTATAGACACTTTCTAGTACCAGCATAATAACGTGAGTATACACAAAAAATATAATTTTTCATTTAATTATGTTAAACGATTTACATTGGAGCCAATATTTAAATTTGACAATAATGATACTTCATGTCATAAATAGATCACATTTATTATTTAGGTATATAGGTGCTTTACCACGACACCCCAAGGTCAACATTTTGACTAGAATATTGTTTGGCATAAATATGTTGGGTGTTTATTATGTGATGTGCATAATATGAAGATTATTTTTCGTAGCGCTTGAAATATATTTTTAATAATTACAAATAATTGCGAATTTAATAATACTTGACCTAAAAGTTAAAAGGGTAGGCATATACCTACTTTCATGATGGTCTCGTGACATTTTGTATAGCATGTTTGAAAAATGTGCGCAATTTTAATTACAAATTATGGCCATAACGATTAACGAACAATACGATGGTGCACGCGTTTGAGGTTCTTCGTTCGGCGGAAATTCAATAGGGTAATAAGATTACATGACTTTCGGTGTTAATCGAAACGGATGACGGTCGTTGGACCGGATGGCGTGGCGTGACAGTCGACAGAGTACAGGGTTAATAAAACTGGGTCTTTTATTATTGCCACTGCCAAATGCACGAGTTATATTAAAATATCTCTTACAACATATCATACAATATATATATTCTCGAAATATTAATAACCGGTACCAACAATGTAATTAAACTTGTACGGTTCGTGGACTTTTCATTGTGCCGATTTTCTGTCCGGATTGACGGGAGGTATTCCGTGCATCATTGTTGTCGCCAGAGCTTCCACTTTGTCATTTTTAAACGACCCCACGGCGTGCCGTATTCTCATTATTGCTCTCCTTGCCGCAACATTATATTATTTGACACGGTCTACTTCGACAGCCCCTCGGCGTTGCGATTGATTCGATTGAGTTTTCATAAAAGTCTCCGCGAAATAAATCATCATCACACGCGGTGCACCCTTGCGACCGCACGATCTAACGTTATACCTGCTACGCTGTACAATAGTTCAAAATATTTTGTACAATACTTACTGCACTTTATAAATTATACATTATGCCTAGACGGTCGAAGTATAATGTTATGTAAATTTATTCGAACGAAGTAACAGGAATAAAAACCATTGGGCATCGTTATTTAGATCGTCTGTAAAAAAATGAGTACAGGTATAAAAAGCCCAGCTATAGGCACTAAAATACTAAATAATGGCAATATTATATTGTATCCCACATTGTGTGTAATACAAGTAAACAAATTATTAATTGTTTTTTCTTATCGCTTTCATATTTATATAATATATTGGAGGTACACACCAAAAAAATAAACGTTAATATTCAATAATTGCATACAACAACTTGATTACTAACTAATAACTAGACTACAATATTGTAGCCTACATGTATGTGACAATAATAAGGGTGTATTTTTTCAATATAAAAATCAATCGATCATTTTCTGTACAATAAAATATTATGTTTTGGTCAGAATATTTAATTTTCAACCACGTTTTACCACTTTTCAAGTATCTTGGCCTAACCGATAAATGTATAATGTATAATTAATACATGCATATACGTCTTATAGTTTTACACGTTTTGTTAACAGTGCATAATTATAATGTGCACGTGTGTTTATGTTTTAAATGATATGCATATAATAGGTACCGCATACGAATTGTATTATAAAATAGAGATTATTAAACTAGGTATACCTATTACGAAAGAATAATGCAAAGTTACAATCATAAGTTCCGCTTGTTTACTATTGTGGTGGGTTTGATCGAGTAATAATTTATATGATATATTATTCACATTATTTAAGTCGAATTCTTATGATATTCCGCCAATGTAATATCATAAAGTTTTTTTACACGTAAATGACAGATAAAACAAACGGTAATAATTATTGTGATCATATAAACATCAATTTGCACTACAATAAAATATGTAATAAATGTATGAATTGTTTCTGAAAAATCTGAATTTTTTTTTATACATTACAACAGTAAATCTACCTATACGTACTAAGTTATAAGAAGGTAAGACAGTTGTTTTCAATCTTTTTAAGTATACATAGTGTGACTATAAGTAGATATTTGTATTCGACTACTTTCGCTTCAGTTATGTATAGTGTTGTTGCTGTTTATAGCTACTAATATGTCAGCTACTGAGCTACATGTGACTGATGACTGTAGACTGTATAATATATTTTATGCTCAAAGTCATAATTCATATGAATAGGATAAAAAAAAACCACTTTATAAAGACGCAGTAGCTAATGTTTCGGGAAATATTTATTAAGTAATCATATTTTATACTTCCAAAAGTTAAAAATGATTTACCTATCTGTGCATATTTTTTGTATTAGATTATCACTATTTATGATAGCTTTAACTTTTATTAATATGGAGCTAAAAAAAATATATTTTGATACTTTTTATCATTTTTATGCTGTATACGAATGGAAAATACTCGAGGCTAAATTAAGAATTTTTCTTAGTTTAAAATGAGTAAACTAATAGAAGCAATAGTGTATTTATTATTAAAATTGTAAAATTCAAGGTCAAAACTTGGCAAGTTTACACAGTTTTTGTTGAAACCAGTTTAATGAATACCTGCATTCAACACGAATTAATGGATCTTCTTTTGAAGCTACTCTGTATGCAACGAGAAATTTGTAGGTTACATGTTAACCACATTGTCAGTGGCGATTACAGTATTGATTAATTTAATTTAATTTTTTAATCAAACACGACTATAGGTAAACATAGCTATAAAGTGATAGAATATATTTAGAAAGGTGAACTTCTGTCTAATATTCAATCAAATAATTTACTGAAACTAATTATTTTTTATTTGCGTGATTTCTGTTGACATTATATTTATGGTTTTAAGGTAAATTACGACAATATTACTTAAGGTCTAAGATTACCATCATCGTGGTCTAATACAGGTTTCTATACAGTATATTATAAATTGGTTTAAAGAAAGAGGCACAGAGGTCGACTTGATGGGGATGCAAGGGAACTGAGTACCTCAAATATTTTTTCAGAAATTTTAGAGTATTCCTACTACTTTTTTTATGAGCTAGACGGTACATATTTGAAATGGAATGTAAAAGGTACCAGATATTATAATAATTTATCTATTACCTATTGAATACTTCATTAATAATTATTATGATTTAAATAAAATAAATATCGATAGGCAGGTATAGCTGATCTGTAAACGCACTGGTCATAACTGTGGTTGAATAATAAATAATAATATATAAATATTATCACCGTTGTCATGGATCGCTATTTTCTTTTTTTGTAAGGGAAAAATTTGAAGTATAAACCTTATTAATAACCTATAAATAATATCATATAATAAAGAAATTACCACAACTTAAATTCTATATAGTAAATTGTAATTTGTAATTTGTCCATGTTTTAAATTGATTATTTACGAATATTTTATTATATAGGAATGAAAAAAAGAGGGGTGAAACCGTTGAACAGCGCATACAAAGTGATAGGGACGTTTTTTTTTAAAAAAACCAAGTCAGGGTGACATATAGGGTATATTTTTTTGAAAATTCGAGCACTGATTTATAACAGTTACACGATTATAAACACGTGTCGCCACTGTACGAGTATTTTTTTATTTGTATTCAATTAATACCTGCGGTATGGGCTCAACTGCTCGAGTACAGATACATAATACATTAACATCGACATGACAATGTGTGTGATAAATTATTAAAAAAATAATAATAATTAATAATTACACCTATACTTAGGGTTACCATACGTCCGGATTTCAAACACCTGTCCGGATTGGCGTCCGGATTTGAAAAATGTCCGGATTTTATAAAGGTAACCGTTTAACGTGGTTATATTGATACAAAAAGTTATGTTTAGTGACAGATTTCCGGGTTCACTCTGTATAAATTAATAATATCTAATTTCTATTTATTAGTATAAGTTAATTAATTATTATAACATGTTTAACCTAATAACTCTTATGTAGACGTTTTATTTATAGATTTAAATAAAATTGTATTAATGAAAGAACAATACTGTTTAACTTTAATTTTACCCCCCCTCCCCCGGAAACGGAACTGATGTCCGGATTTGGTCTAAAAACATTATGGTAACCCTACCTATACTATCCTATACAATGCGATTGAAGCAATTAACTATATGATTTGAGTAATTCACTAATTCGTAATATTATGATATCTACACAAATAAAATAACTCATAATAATCAATAATTAAAGTAATAGCGCATGAGTGAGGTTGGCCAGAGAAATAAAATCGAAATCAGTGTTGAATCACCTTCGGCCAACAGCCGATTCAGACGACTTTATTGACCACGATATTAGTGCGGTGGATTTCTACACGGAATGTTGGACGTGGTCGGGACTCGGGAGTTAAATTTTATTGTGCTCTACACGGAATGTTGGACTTGCCCGGGAGTTGTAATATTGTGCTCTGTAGACGGAAATAAATAATTTAATGTATTAATAATGCGATTGCGCTTTATCTGTGAACGACCATTATTAACATTGTGATATTGTCCGAACGCGGGTTAAAAGGAACTTAACCTATCGAGTTGATGTGGTTCGATCGGCGATCGTCGGCAGCAGTGCGTCAATGCCCGAAAGACGTTTTCCGACAAAAATAATAATCGATAACGATTTTGAGATTATTGCGAGCCAACGGACACGCCGCTGCAGATAATCGGCGTAACACATGAGATGTGCCCCCCCCCCATCCACAGCCATCAACGAAACCCACACCACAAAAACGACCAAACGAAGCCGCATAGACTTGGCTGTCACCCGTTGTTACTTGTTATTATTTCGAGTCACGTCTTATCGCGTACGCGGAAAACGATTTTTGTCAAAAATAATAACATTGCATAGTAATAATAATATTATAAAATTATCACATCGGGTCGTAGGAAAATCAACAACAACAACAACAACACTATATACCTGGAATAACGCCGGGTCGAAAGAATTCGTTGACGCACACACACGAGCGCACCGGCTTTCGAGTCCGTTGGGGTCCCGATTCCGGTTACCGCCGCAGACGCTGCCCGTTGTCACTGGGTATACCGAGCGATACTCGGCACTCACGCGGTGCGGCGGCGGAGGGTGGGGACGGTGTGACCCAAGGCATTAAAAAAAAAAAAACCGAGTGGTCGTCGACGGCCGGCTGTCGGGCTGCCGGGTCGACGGGAGCGGGGTGGGGGGTCCGTCCCGAAACTGGGCCGACACGGGCGGCCGGTCGGCCAGCCGTCCGTCCGGTACCCACACACACACGCGCGCTCGCGGCGCACACGCGCACCCGCACGGGCGCGACGCGGCAGACGGTACGTACGCGGCGGGACCAGAGCTCGCGCATGCGCACGGGCCGTTGCGGCGGCGACGGCAGCTGTTCCGCGTGCACACGACCGGGGCCGGGACCGAGCCGGCCAGCTCGATACCGCGCCGCGCCGTCGATGTGGGCCCCACGCGCGTGAACCAGTGCGAGGACGACCGCCGCCGTGTCGCGTTACGTACTGTTCTTCAGCGGTCTGGTGTGTGTGTGCGCGCGCGCGCGTGCGTTTCCGTCAGCGTTCTTTTTGCGCCCGTCGGCCGGGCCTGGGTTTCCCCGTGGGGCCAGTGAAAAAGCGCGCCAAGCACCGCGGTCCGTCTCATCATGGACGTCAAGAAACGGTACATATGGTCCGACCGGGAGACCGAACACTTCATCAGACTCATCATCGACATGGGAATGACCAACATGTTGGACAGCAAGAGGTAACGTATAATGATAATAATAATAATAATAATAATAACAATAACAATCGGTAACGACAACTGTTGTTTTTGTTGTTGTTGTTGTTGTCGGTGGTGTCGTCGTTATTACTTATTGTTCACTATTTACCATCGTGATTATCATTATTATTAGCATTGTTCGTGTTGCGCTTGCGCAAGCGCCAAACGCGTCCCGAGCACCGATTCGGAAATTCGAACGTAACGGCGGTGCGTGCGGTGCGTACCGGTGGTTGTCGGTGGCTGGGTGGGAATTGTGGGGGGGGGGGGGGTTATCGACGGGGTAGTCGGGAGACGGAAAAAAAAAACACGAAATTCACTGTTGTACTGGGAACGGTAGGTAGGTGGTGTAGGTACATATTATTTTGTATTTTATGATCCGGTGGCGCTGCGGTGATGAAACCGACCGTCTCGTTGGGCAGGTCGGCGCGCGTCGCAACAATATCGTATGATTATCGTACTAATTCTCATTCCTACGCGATCGTTATCCGTCGACAACGTTCTATCAATCGTGATTTGTTATTATTAAACGATCCGTGTACCGACGTACCGTATTGCTACCGTGCGCGTCAAACGACGTGGGCACGTCGCCGGGAATATAACGTTGGTATACTGCTGTTAGAGTGCAGCGTTTCTCGGTGTTCTGTGCAAAGCGCGGTACCACTAGCGGTACGTAAGTGGTACGCGGAGGAAACTCGGTTTAGTAAAGGAAAAAAAATATATTAACGGTGATAATTCATAATACCGTCGTTACCAACGCACAAGCTCTACGGTTACTGAATTCGCTTATCTATGTGTGTCTCAAACGTAATATTTTTAAGTATTGTCTGGGCGAAAATATGTTTTCCCCCGGGTACGGACAGTAAATACAGAAATAAATCGAACTCAAAAAACGATTCAAGACTTAAAATCACCGGACGTGCGTGGGTCCCTTATATTGACGTCCTCGTTCGTCGGGAACAACACCGACCGTTCCGATGACGTATCGTCGTAAGCCGTGCCCAATCAAAATATATTTATAATAATAATAATAATAATTGTGCACGCACATTATTTAATTTTACTCGCTCTCTTGTGCATTTCACTGCATTAAACGCTTACTCACTCGTAGTTCTTGCAACAGTGTACACGTCTTAAGTGGTACCTGCCAAACGAAATTATAGTAACGCTGAGAACCACCTCAACGGCTGTGACGGAGTATCGATATTTTCATTCGAGTGTTTACCGTTTATGTGGATATTTTTGTTTTTTTTTTTACATCAAACCGTTTTCAAGCAATGTTACGTTATAGTTTAATGGCTGCAACGTGTATCCGCATTAATTCCGCAATAATTCGCAATGATATTATAATTATTACGACATTATATGTATAGATACCGCGGGACCGCACCGCAGTGCGATACTCGTTTTAGTCAGATTAGCGTCGAATAATCGATAGTTTCGTAAAGGATAATATTAATTCAAGTGCTTATCAATACAGAAAACATACGAGTTCACGTTACGTAGTACGCGTAGTGTGCCATCCGATTGCATTACAGTCGTAATGTGTACCAATCGTCCAATTATTATGATAATGTTACAGTATAG
Organism: Myzus persicae; assembly: GCF_001856785.1. NCBI lineage: Eukaryota > Metazoa > Arthropoda > Insecta > Hemiptera > Aphididae > Myzus > Myzus persicae. The sequence goes on along the minus strand of NW_019102885.1, from coordinate 22,061 downwards.
GTACGCTGCTATAAAATATATACGATATGCATATTCATGTACTCATTTTCGTGTCACCTGCCAATATATTATTATGAATGATGAATTCCTCGGTTCACTGGCTGTGACGTCTCTCTGATTAAGCGACTCATGACGTTATCATATTATTATTATTATTATTTTTGTTGTCGTGTTAAATTATTACACTGACGTGGTTCCGATTAGGTGAAGTGTTAACACAACGCCATAATATTATAATGGCACGTGGATGAAATCGAGATTAAATAAACAAAATAATAATATTATACGACGGCGGAAAGCGCGAGTGACTCGAAAACAATACCATTAATATATACCCACACACTGGTCACTGATTGCTAATCGTTAAGGCGCTAAATGTCTAAACACTACCTAGCTTACGTATATCCTGTACGGTTGTACGATTTTTCACATTGTATAATCTGGCGGTTGATTTCAAATGTATGCATGTCAGTATTTACGTTTAAATTGATATAATATACCATTTTTTTTTGGTTAAAACCACCTCTACCAAGTCTGATACTATATTCGTTGAAAATCGAGGCTTTCAAATAAAATTATCGTCACTTATCATTGTTTTTTGGTAATAGCAGTGCATTTTTATCATAGTCATGTAATAAATAATGTGTAGTCGGTATTATCATAAGACGATAATCATTCGAATTTGACATTTTTCGGACAAGTAATTTAATAATAATGATCAATTAATAGACGAAAATGTAATAATTAATATTTAAATAGGTACCTATTAATATAACTTCACATCATAAATTAATATCGTGTACAGGATATACAAAGAACACTTACTAGAGAGTAGAGTTGTCATTAGAACCTTCTATTTGTTCTTGAACGTACTATCTGTTTCTCCCTAATATTGATTTTATTGAAATCACTAATATTTTTCCCCCGATTGCTTGTGATACATGACTATTGAATGCAATATGAATTAATAATAATAGAAAATCATAATTTACATCACCTGTTGACACTCCCCGGTATAAAACTCCTGTTGTTAATTATATTATAATTTATGTATTAATATATGACAAGTGACATCTAAATATTCTCCATTCCTATATTGTTTGTAATATTTTCTTACAAGTATAGAGATGATTAAAAATTAATAAACAGTTGAGGCAACGTTTGCTGACGGCGAAGTAATTAATACTCCGTGTCTGTTCGACGAAATGTGTATAACCTTAGAAACAATAGTTTTTGATAACTAATAGCCATTTAGGCTATTCTATAAATATCCTTGCATATTAACTATTATAGAATGAAATCATACGATGCGATTACACAAATCGAACGCCGCCGAAATCTTCGATCGGCACTACGCTATGACGGCATGCATGGTTTGATTTCCGGTATTCCGATAATATAATTACGTTGCTAGTATGATACCAGTAGATGTATTTTATATAAATATCAGTAAGGCAGAGAGGTATATTGAGAATGTGTGTCGAGATTACCGGATTACATAATGGACAAAGAGCAGTGCAGGCAGGTATAGGCTATCGTTCAGTATTCCGACAATTATTTAACATAATATAACGAACATACCCAAACACGAATGACGGTAATTTGATACCACATTCTCTCGGTGGTGTGTACTTATATTCTCCCGACACCGTATATTACCATAGTATCTTTCGTTAAAATATAGGAATTGGTACGTGTGCGGATGGTTTCCGAACATATTACATGCGTACGATGTCATATCAGCGCAGGTTGATCATTTTTATTAAAATCAGTATACTATGCCTAGATTATACAAGACGGCTAATACTATGGTTATGCAATCCAAATTCAATACTTCCGACACCTGTTGCTATTGTCCGATGGCCAACATAATCTGTACAATATATAAAATCCGAATACCACTTAGTCACTGATCGCTGTGACTCAAAAACTATGCAACGTACGGACTTGAAATTTGGAATAGAGGTGCTTCTCATATTTTCACCGTGCATTGAGTAAGGATTTTCAAAAATGTTGGGTCTTAGTGGAGTAATCAACAAATATAATCATTCATTGCCGATACGTGTATTGTGCTGCACGGCACGGGCTCATGGCGGCCCGCGGGTTTCCAGCTACCCGTAACCTATATTTTTTGTCCGAAGGTCAACAATAAGAATTGTTCCGAGAAGTTTATCGATAAAAATAATCTCTTGCGCATACACCAATGTATACTTAATATACCAAAAGAAGTTTTTCCGGGCAACGCCGGATAAATTGCTATGTGTTACGTGGCCGAGGCATTTGCACAAAATCCCGTAGACCGTAACCATGAAAAGGTAATAATATAATATGATAAACCATGTCATGTATATCTTTAAATGATTTACGATTTACCATTAAATTAGTGCAATAATTAAGTATATGGCGTTTTAAATATTGTAGTTACTCGAAATAATTATAGGTAGGTACATGCACCCTCAGCAGATATCGTCCTTTTACTGTACTCCTTTTCACGTTTCCCGGATTTATGGTAACGGGGTGGAACCTGCTTACTTATATTAATTTATCGAGTTTCGGTTACGGCTTAAAACTTTGTTGCACTATAATAATATTATGTTATACAATATATGAGGTACGCTTAGGTACTCGTTGGCCGAAGCATTTGCACGAAATCCCGTTGGAAAATATGACCATGATAATTATGATAATCCATGACCTATACCTATAAATGATGTACGATCAAGCTAGTGCAATAATTATGTAGGTACACATTTTAAATATTGTAGTTAATTGTGTTAATTATAAGTACATCCTTGCTACAGAGAGTCAAAACGGGTTCATGTTTCCCGGGTTTAGGGTAACGGGGTCGAATCTGGTTATACATAATTATTCCATCGTGTTACGGTCACGGTTCAAAACTTAGTCGCATTATAATATTTTACTGTGATACAACACGCAAATGATGGGTACCTACTGGCCGAGGCATTTGCACAAAATCGCATAAAAGAAGATAACCATCGTGTGATAATATATGATGAACCATGACCTATACCTATAGATGATATGCGATTAAATTAGAGTAATAATTCGGTAGATTTTAAATATAGTAGTTAGGTAATCAATTTGATTGAATCCTCAGTATATACCTAGTTAATATTAGTTCATTTATCTCAAGTTTTGGATAACAGGCCGTTGAACCTGGTTATATAATATGTATATTATTTTACCGAGTCTCGGTTACGATTTAAAACCTTGTTTCCTTTTTTTACTTCCTGTGTTTAGTATTTTTGGACTTACAACGCGAATGTTATGTTTGTATTTTCAAATGTCAAGTCTTGGGTACAATCCAATACAATCGAGCATTAGGGACAAAGTTGCGACAGATACTCGACTCTAAGGTAATTTTTTCGTAACAATTAAAATATTTAGGTTCCGAAATTCGGGTTATTCAAGTTCCTAAGTTATCGATGATAAATATAATTTTTTATCACTTACCAATTGTTCTAGGCTTCTCACCTTATTTAGGTTATTTAGGAATTAGATTGATATTTTATGGTTTGTTTATAAAATATATTACTTAATTGCATAATTGTACGATTATTATGTTTTTTTAAACCTTTTCGATTTGTATAACTTGAATAATATGTAAATGAATTGTAATATTTACCAGTAATAACTCAATGAAAGAAAAACAACTGTTATAAACAAAAAAAACCATTTAAAAACATTATGTTTCCAAATATCCATTGTACTTACAAGTGTAATTTAGTGATATTTAAATGGATTGATGTTGAATAATATTGTAAAAATAGCGAAGCCTTTCTTTTTCATGGAGGTGTTACGGAATATGGTCTTAAAATTATAATTAACAACTAGACAATCACAAGTTATTATACATATTATATGATATCAATATAGTATATTAAATCACATAGGTACTTAAATGACTACCTACACCTAGTATAAAATAATATATATTTTAAACCTTGATCCATCGATATTCTAAGAATCTTCAGCATATATACACAATGGTACTATTACAACTGGAATAATCTAACTTATAAACACATGAACAGATTATAATATCAAAGTTCAAACTTAAAGGTTGTGTCAGACTAAGGGTATAATATATCAGGGGAGGTCCGAATCACACCAATCTGTCAAATTTGTTCTTTATTCTGAGTAAGACAACACCTTCACATCACACAATATCATGTTTTTTTATTTTTTTTATTAGAAAACAAATGCCTCGGCGACTATGGGCTACAATAATTTATAAAATTAAAAGGTTATTACATTAAACATAAACTTATACGTAATAACTAAGTAATATATATAGTATCATATGTTTTGTATGTGTTCGTCTTCAAGTCGAATAAAAATTATGAACAAAGTACAAGTCTGTTAATTTAACGACTCGGCATCAAGCAGCAATCTTTGGCTGGCTCCCGAGTGTTATTGGCACAATTATAATTGTCATCGGGTTATTACATTTAACAATTTACATAATATATTTAATAATAATAACATTATGTTGTAGGTCTTTTTCGGTTTGTTTATCATTATTGTATCGGACTACAGAGGAATTCAAAATATCACCAACAGCTATAATATTTTATTTTATTTCGAAACATATAATATGATCTATCTTTATAATCCGTCAATTAAGATTGGTAAATATTTGTTATACAAACAGGCTACGAATGAAATCAACATACATACTCTATATTATAGTCAACCATAAATATTTGAATAGTATTTTAGTAGATAAATATATTAATCCCCGAAAAACTGCACTGCAGTTGATATAGAGCGTAATGTAATGAGTATAGAGCTTATAGTATTATCTATAATCAATAATCAATATACTTTTACATATTTACATATCATAGCGCCTAAATAATACTATATTTAGATACGCAGTATATTGTATTTGTTTATTTGCTCATTTTAATCAAATCTATTTCAATCGGGTTATATACTCTTTGATTATTTTATATGGATTATTTATAACTTTATACGTTTTTTTTTTAATTTGAACTTTGTTATTACAAACTTTAGAAGTTATAACTAAATATTATATCACCTAGGTACCTATAATATCAGTTAAAATATGATTTTGGCTTACCGTGTTATACAATGATGTTCTATTTAATACAAGGAAATACTTAAAAAAGTTTAAAGATTATATTACTGCTTGTAAAGTTAGTATGTGTAACATATTATTAAATTGTATTTAGTGTAATGTTATACTATGATAAGAATGCGTAATTTCAACAGCATAATATGTTTTTTTAGAGCAATAGGTACATTAATATATGTACGCTTTAAATTAAGTGTATAATGGTTGCATGAAATAGATAACTGTTCTTATATAACAAGAACAACAAATTGATTATAATTGTATTAATTGATAATTACCCATCGGCCGATTAATTTCAAATGCATACACGTATGCGAAACATTAAGTTCAAAAAGCTGTGTAGATTAATGAATACAATTGGCCAAAGTGCCTAATTGGAAAAATTGTATTATAGTTACCTAAGTGAACGAAAATCTATTATTACTGTTATCTAAATATTGCACGAGTACAATAAGTATATGTGTATTGTTTACTTTACATGCACAAGTACCTGCCTACGTTATAAAATTAAATTGTTATTGGTTGTCTTTAAATAATTTAATAAATATATTTATAACTTATCCTACTTTCATAATATGCAATGCTTATGTAAATAATATATTATATTATGATATAACGAATAATATTGTATTAAATAATATGTAGAAAAATTGTACCTTATTAATTGTAACCTTAACAAATATTATTATATTTGTATAAATAGTGCACCGAAGAAACATTCTAAAAAAAAAACTATAAGTACAGGATACCAACTACCTACTCGCGAGTGTGGTGGGTCTATCTTCACTCATCTCAATGCAGTAAAAATGTAAGATACCGTATTACTATTAATGATTATAATATTATAAATTTAAAAAAACTCTAGTCAACCATCGTATAAGAAAATCGATACTATACAATCAAGGCACGGATAAAACCTTATTCGCTGACATTTTTCAAAGTGCCTGTATATATAGAATTGTCTTACAACTACCAAGAATTTAAAAAAAAAAAACACCAATTCAATTACGCTCAATTTCCAAGAATATCTGTTCAGAGAAAAAAGTCGAAATAAAATATATTGTCAAACCGATACGTTTCTCGTCGAGACCAACGCGTTTCGATGATTACAAATTAAAAAAAGACCCTATACTAACTACCCACATAGTGGTACATGGCAGCTAACATGTCTATATAGACGTTTTGGAACAGCTCAATTTGTAGATGAAATTATGTAATATTATAACGCATATTGTATCAATTCATGATTAATTATTAATAAAATAAACACATACTTAATAATGCATGTAACAATTGCATATATTATATTATTTGATGGGTAATTAATTTAATGTTACCCATCTTGAGACTTTGACCTCGACTTACCGTCGTGTATAATATGTGATCCCGCTGCGATTTACGCATTTGTTGAAAACTTTCTGGGCACAATGTATGCAATATAACATTTTAAGTATTATGTGTAGTTATTTTTAATATAGGTGATCACTGGCCACAAAATAAATTCGTGTTGACAGTTGTCACATACACTCACATTTTTATGTTAAGCTACACATATAAAAAAAGAGAGAAAAAGCAAATAGATTGTAAATGTTTTATTTCCTCATATTTGAGAAATTTCAGAACATTTGATACAAGTGCGGTAGAAATAATGATATCTAAGCACTTATAATAATGTATGTCCTATAAATTAACTTGAACATGCTAACAATTTTCATATTATATATTTTCCCCTTCTTTAGCTTGTAGTACCTAGTACCTACTAAGTACTTACCTATATTGTTATTTTTAGTGTATTATTTATTATTATCTCATTATCTATATAATAAATATAGTGTTTCTCGTAGTAAATATTTTACACACCAGCTCAGCGTAGATGTGCATTACAAATTGTTGTTCCAACTGCAGTTGATAGAAGTAAAAGGCACGGTTGATGAATATTAGTATTGTAGATTTTTAATTTTTTTTATAATTTTTCTGGCAAAATTTGGTTGTACTCAAAAATATATCAAAATAAAATGTCCAGTAGTATTTTTATAAGCCCGCTGTAAGCGCTTTCCGTATTTTCTAGTGAGTTTTGCACGGTTTGTTATTTTCGAGTTCGGACCGGATGTACAGTTATAATCTGAGCTCGTTCGAGCAAGACCGGCATATTTTTTTTTCGTTTTACTCGTACTCTGACCGGACAAGACTACATTTTTCTACAAACCGGGAGGAACTTCTCGTACATCTCTTATATAGTAGACTACAATGTTCTCGTTTCTGGTTTTAAACACGTTTTAAATCAAATTTCTGTAAGTTATCTTCATGTTCCAACTTATAATCTCATAAAATGAAATAAATAAATAAGTTATGTGGCAAACAATTAGTCTAATAGGTTATAGATCCATACATTTTGTATTATTTAATTAATCAAAATATTTTGTGAGTATGAATTAATAATAAATAAAACTAATTAATCTATCATCAACAGCACAAATTTAATTTTCCATTTAATATTGATCGCGTCTTTAATATAATAGTACCTATAAATAAATAAATGCATGATAAATTCGTAATCAAACAATATTGTTGAGTTTATTTTTAGTCGGTTCTGAATACTCGAAAAACTTGATCAAATCACTAAATTTTGCACGATATGTTTGGACTTACAATTTATTTAGAATTTAAATCACACAGTATAATTTGATTTATTGTGAAGTGCTGTGAAGACACTTATTTCCGATTTTATAAGACAAACAGTTTCAGTACCTATTTACACGTGAAAGCAATATTGCAATAGGGAACCAATAACCTCCTATATAATATGACTTCATAAAGTGAAAGTGTTATCGCTATTGGTAAGGGAAAGCCAATGATTAAGGCTGTTAAAACTGTTTTATGTTACAAAAGTTGTTTGACGGTATGTAAATTTGTACTCAAAAACGTAATTTGGCATGAGATTATATTATGTGTACTGTGTAGGCTGGTATTCAAAAGACGAAATCCAGTTTTTGAAATTTATAAGCTGATTTATATTTCAAAGTATAAAACTGTTTTTTAATTTTTTTTTTAAACCTTATAACATGCCACAATCAAATGGAATGTCACAATTCTATATTTGCCATGCACTTACTAAACTAGAAAATCTCGTTAATTTGGCCATATTAAAATGGCGACGGTTTGATAAATAAAATATTTTAAAATAGTAGGTATATACGTACATTCAAAGCAATATAGTAATGGCTAATGACCTGCAACTTGAACGAGTTTAAAACTGGCTACATTACGATGGTATGAAGTGTAGTTATGGTTCAGGATATCATGCAGATAATATGCCTAATGCCTATATCCAATACCTATAGTCACACGGGTAACATCCAAATAAAATACGTAAGTACATCGAACATAGTATAATAATATGTATTACATCATTTTTTTATCATGTATACGTGTATCTACATTTACCAATCGAATAAACTAGGTATTTAAGAAATTGAGTTGCAATTTAATTATGAATAAAACGCGAAAAATATTCTATTAAATGATTATGTTATATTTTATTGCGTTACATACATACATCAGACATTATGTTTGATAAGTGATAATAGCTACATATATGAGTAGGTATGTATTATTGGTTAATCAGGTTAACCATGCAGTTGGTATATTTGTTATAAATTATGTAATGAAAGTAATGATAAAATACCTATATAATACGTAAAAGTATTATACACCATGTATACGATCGATGGTGTAAACGAAGTAAGTGCATGGTAATAAATCTACTGAAACGTTTGATTTCCAAAATTACCAACAAAATACGCAGTAAAACCTGTCTTAACGGACACCACCTGTATTATAATCCTACAGGTTTTCACTGTAATGTATTTTTTAAACACGGTATTATTTATCTTTATTTGAATAAAGATGTTAAGAAAATTGATATTGTATGGTATTACGCTGATCATTTTTAGTACCTACATGATACCTTATGTTATGATTTTTAATCTCCACAAAAGCTATATACAAACATTACAAACTGTATAATATGTAATTTATTTGTTGTTTAGGAAAAGGAATTCTGATCTTTATTCCAGTCTGGTTGAACCAATGGCAGCTGCTGGTTTCAACAGAGACGCGACGCAATTGAGGACCAAGTGGAAACACTTGAAGCAAGATTACAAATTAGAGTTGGTGAGAATTGATAAAAATGGTGCTGCGAGTTCAAGGATGTCTTACTTTCATTTGCTCCACGAAGTACTGAGCTGCAAACCAAGCAATGCCATGACGTACCTTTGTGAAGTTGTTTCGAGTAAGTTTTAATAAATTAATCAATATGCCGGCATTAGGTATTCAATTTTTCGATCTTTGGTAAAATATAATTTCAGTTTCGTTCCCCTCGACAGCAATCACGAGCTGTCACTGTATCTCAATTCAATTAAATGTAAATGAGTGATGTTTTAAAAATTTATTGTACCTACTCTCACGTTAAATTTAACTGCGGGGTTTCAACAAAAAATGCAAAATAATTTATCAATTTGTTGTGATGTAAATTATTCTGTAGTTATGCCTAGATAACATTAAAACTTATTTTTGTTCAAGTATTTGTAGGCAACACTCTATGAACTGTATAATAAAATATAGGATGATAAATAATATAAGTAAAATAAGTAAATTTTAATTTATCAGTAGGTAAGTAAGTATGCAGGTGGTTGAATTCTTTTTTTTTTCCAATATTTTAACGTTTTTAATTATCATTCCATAATTAAATGTTGTACATAGTATATACCTAATATGATTTTTTTGGAAAGATTTATTAGAAATTATAATTGAATATATTTGAGGTCTCCCGAAAAGAATTAAACCTCATTTTACCTAAATGGACTCGCGCACAGATAAATTGATTAACGAACTGCCGATAGCAAAGATGATATACGCACCAATGTTAAATTCTTATTACCATTATCTATAGTTTATGTGTAGGTCTATGGATAATAAATCTATAATATTTTTTGCTCTATATCTATAGTTGACTATTCGTCATATTTTTTGTCTTATATAGATTCTCCTCCCCGGCTCGACACCGCGGAAAGCATTAAGACTGAATACTTAGACGACATAAAAATGGAAACGGACTACTACAGAGTGACCGAACCGCAGGTGGACATCATCCAGTCTTGTGATGTACAGACGCAGACGGAGGGCACGCCGGAACAGCACGTACTGCAAAAGCTGCACGCGTTGGAGAACAGCATCAACGTCCTGAGGGAAGACTGGCGGAGGGATCGTGAAATGCAAAACGTGCTGATGGAGAAGCACTCGAGGAGGATGTTGGAGCACCAGAAAACGTTGATGGACAATTTCTTCGCCAAGACCAAATCGCATTTGTTGAGAACCAAAAATAAAGACTGAAACGGGGTTCGGGTACACTTCGATGTGTCGTCGGCGCAGTAGCAGAACCCGCAGCTGCGTTGGCGTCCGAAACCCGCGATTCTTTGTACCTCCCCATATAATATTATTATTATTTTATCGAACTCGTATTATTATTAATGATATTTACCTATATTATATTTGTAATACCCCACTGAACATGTGTATGTATTCACGTTAAACGTTTAGCATTTGTAAATAAGTTTGTACCAAATTTAAATCTATGTTATAATATTATCATAATAACAATAATAATAATTATAAGGCATGCGTGATATTGCTCGGTATGTATATAATAACAAACAATGTCAACATGAGATAAATAAACGTTTTTAATTGTGTCGTACACGTCTATAATGTACAGTGAAACCTTCCCCAACAGGCACCCCTGAATAGCGGGCATTTCGGACGAAATTTCGGAGACTGAGCGTCCGGTATTTAGAGGTTTCAATTTTATATTATTCATAAGCGTCTCGTGCGTAGGTAAGATTGAAATAAGAGGGAAAAAACGCTACGAGGTCGTATATTGTCTTACGAACAAAAACGTCACCCGGCTCCGGACACTCGGCGATAAGTGCCATAAAATTCTAAATGCTCGGACCGATGATACTGCAGTTACTAAACTTGCGAGGCGCCTCGCCCACGTGTGCTGTCTCCAAACACATTATACTTACGAATAACTAATAATTAGTATACTGCGTTTAGCAGTTCCGTTTTGGTGTTGTAAGCTATGTATTGAAAATGTAGTGAAATCGACGTGTCAAAGGTCGGCGGCCATCGGCTGTATCTTCTCGTGGTGAGTTTCTTATGATTTCGTAATTTTAAACGAGTTACGCAATAACGTTAGTTAAATGTAATGAGTTAAATAATTGTAATACTTCACACGCACTCATTACTTGCTTAAAAATGTGTCGGATCACTGATCATATTATGTACAGAAGTATATTTTATAATCAATATGACGGTTGGACTACTGAACACAGATAATGGTATATTAAATCACGTTGTACACGCATCGCTCTGGTTTGGCGTCGTCCTCTTTAGTTTCGAGCCGGCGTTCACGTGACTACATAATTATTTAATAATAATATAGTAATATTATAACATAGTGTGGATGTCCTCGCGTCGTGCTTTGAACTGCCGACGCCTCGTCACGCGCAATGTCCACGACGATGCTGCTTCGGACGTCAGTACAATATTTTTAGCATCTCGCGTTAACCGCGAATGACGTGCGTTGCGACTGTCGACGAAATCGGTTGCTTGTGACATGTCTAATGCGTCCCAAACTAAAACAGTTACGACAACAAAATTCCGATATTCCTGCTGAAGCGTCCTGGATGCGTCCGATTTACGACGGCATCAAGTATTCCGACCATTCATTTATAGGTACTCTATTATTACATCAACAATGTAGTATCGCTCTCCATGCAAAACAAAAGTGTATTTTGTTTTTAATAATCATTGTATGACACTATGATCACTTACTTGTCATCACACCTAATGAGCCTTCGACGGCATGAGGTTTTTGTGTGTAGTAAAAAAATATCGAAACAAAGTTTATAAATAATTTTTTTTTTTTACCATATATTTGGAAAATATACAATCTGTAAGGTTAGTTTACAATAGGCATTTATGCGGTGCTTATGTGTTTTTACGTGAGTTAACACGAGTTTAAGCAACTACCCAACAGTAGTATTTGTAGCGTGAGGGTTATAAATAATAATTAAAAAAATGTATACAATATATAATATGTACATATTACATGCATTCAATTCATTTCTAAAGCCATTAGCCAAAAACAAACCTTACAAATATTAAGTTATAAATAGGGTAAATACCTATAATGCTGACAGCTTTATTATCATAAATCATAATACATATTAAATAAATACCTAGTACGTTATTTTACACAAACATAAAAAAAAAAAAACTTTATGAATTTAAATATTCTAATATTAATGATTAATTGAGTATTAATTAATTCAAATTGTATGACATACAATTAAAAAAAAATCCAATACCTTCACATAATTAGGTTTTTTCTAATTGATTTTTTTTTTTTTATATACAATGGGTACGAATTAAAAATAAATGTACCGATATATTTTAAAGGAACGCATAATTCAATACACTAATATAATAAGAATTGTTATTTTAATTCAATCTTTAATCCAAGTATTCTGAAAATCACTAAATCACATCTATGCTTCGCGTTCCAGACGGGTTTTGATGTAGTGCTAAAAATCGCATGTTATTATTTTATAATACCCATTATTATGCAGGTAGTGCAGTACCAACTACCACTTATACCTAGGTATACGATATTATTTCAAATCGATATCGATCGAGCCTCGCGGATAATATCATAACGTATACGAACGTGGCGCACGTCGGCCACTGACAGCTGCTCTTGTCGTGCCTCTCAATCCCGCGATGTGTCACGCCAATAAGGCATATCATTATATGCGCATAAAGTGCATACATATATAATATTACTAGCATGTACGTCGTCAACGTATGTACAACACCGCTCGCCCAGCCACCGAAACGACTCGCTTATTGTTTGTGAGAGTGATGTAATATATACAACACATATAATATACACACATAAATTGACTCCGTACCATGTACGACGAGTATATATGTATATGTACGAGAGTACTTGTATAACATGCATTTTCCGTATACATATATATATACTTTATAGATTCGCGTGTGTGCCGCCGCCGCCTCCTGCTCGATGGGGTGACCGCCGTCATCTGTTGAACAGTATATGGGACGACGGGGGAGGGGCACTCGAAATACGAATTTGAATACGCGCGAGGGCCACCGGTAAAATTACTATACATATGCATATATGTATATACATTGTTATTATGTCCAACACCCGCTACCATTATATACATACGAATATGTGTGTTATATTACATACATAATAATGTTCGCTTCAGGCTCACGTTGTCATTACTCTGCGGGCGATCGAAAATACTACATATTATTATTGTATGCTATTGCTATATGCATCATAATAAATTATAATATAACACTAGTATGTGGTGCGAAGATGGTGGCGGCCGACAGATGACTTATATCCTGGTCGGGTTACCGGGAAACGATAAGATAAAATATATTGAGTGTTATCTATACCTGTACTTAAGCTCGCAAGCGTATGTACGCGCTGTGGCCGACGACGATGATTATTATTGTGTGATGTGGAATGTTAGTCGAAAAACGTTGTGGACATAGAAGCAATTTCAATTTTTTTTTTTTTTTTTTTTTTTTAGGGAGGGGCAAATAGTTCCGCGAGAGGCCATATTACCTTTAACGGGCTTGCAAAGTGTTACGGCTCAATAGATTTTTACACAGATTTTATTGATGGATAATATTGTCATTATTAAATGTCCCGAGAGTGGGTGTAGGGGTTGCTAACCACACAAACCTACGACGAAATAAATTGCAATACCAAATATGAAAACATACAGAAATACGTAGTGCTGAATAAAATCTAAAAGCAAATAATTGCTAATGGTACGATTTAAGACAGTATAATATTACCTATGTAATAAATTGAAAATTCCTTTTAGCTGAACCACATTTGTTCGTTCTAAGTTTTAATATGAGAATGAATATTTACCTAGTGTATTAAACTTTAAGTTGAGAACAATATCCATGTTTGTACGTATTGAATTTTTAAAAAATATTTCATTTTGTCAGTGATACGATTCTATGGCATTAAATTATTGTAATGTATTACATACTTATAATTTGCATACCAATAATTAAAATATTATTTTGTCTCAAATTCAAGTTCATCTACAGGTCAATTCACTCTAATCTTAAAGCTAACAAGACTATGGATTGGTTCTGTTGAACGCAAATGTGCAGCCATGTTAAACGTGGATCGTATAGGGTACACACATTTTAAGCCGGCACATCCTCTTAATCCATCATATACATTTGTAATCGCAAATATAAATAGTTGAGTGATAACTGCAATATGTCTGGTATACAACAGATGTGGTTACAGTTGGTTAAGTTTCAGTGATGTTGAGAAAAAAAATAATTACGAGTATATTCTAAAAACTATTTTGTGATGATAATATAAGCGACTAAATGTGTTATATAACTGTTATAGACATCTTGGGGGCGTGATGAGCTCCATTTGACAGCCCCCTCCTCCCAGTTTGAGCTTATGATGCAAGGTGGCGGTGATCGTGCGCGTTCGATGTGTAATTATATTTTATTATAGTTTAAAGTAGTCTGTAATATTGTTAAGACTCGCTTACATAGACCGTGTTTGTAACTAAACACACATTGTATTGCAGTGCACAGTCGACACTTATTTTATTGTCATAAAATTATCAAGTAGGATTTTATCCGATGCTGTGGACTGCACTGTTCAACTCTGCTGGGAGTCGGATTGTTTCTCAAAATTCATTATCGATTAACAATTAATTATCTAGTCGAACGGTCCGGCGGCGGTGGCCATCAATAATTATTTTTCGCCTTCTCGGAGCTTCGACGAGGGGCTAGAGTGCCGCGAACCATCGTTTCCCTAATCGTTCACACATTTAATTCGCTTTGCAAACACGTCGATCAAGTGAAAAACTTTCGACCCTCGTCGACTATCCACCCGGTGGACGTTGTTTATGTGATATCGAAATCATTTACGGTTGATTGTTTGCGATTAAAATGGTTTTCTATTGAATTTGGTGCCATGGCAATAAAATAAACAATAATATATTTAATCTCTTTTTCATTATTATATATATTATCATAATTGTTTTTACTCTCCTGTCAATTATTAATAAAACGTTAGGTTAGGTTAGTTTGGTCAATATAACGATGGGTGTTTCAATTTCTAATCTTCTTGCCAATTATCAAGGTTCACTTAAAATGATTTCCGCCATGACAAAAAACAACATGCAGCAAAATCTATATGCCTACAAGCCTTGACAGGGCTGAATAAAAAAAATAGATGATTTTTGGTCAAACGTTTCTGGGAGTAATAAAATATTAACACCTACGTTTATAAATTATAGTATTTAATTATATTATTTTTTGAGTAGGTTTTATCAGAAAAAAACAATCGTTAGCAAATTATTATTTATTTTATATTGTGTGCAACATCTGCATTGTATTGCTATAACTCAATGCTGTTCAAATAAAATAAAAAAAAGTATCACACATTTTCTATTTATTAACTTTGAATTTCTCTGTAAAAACCTTAAATACTAAATGGCAATTTAACTTGACTGAGTTCAAAAAAATGTCGTTCGGTAGCTCGGTATATCGATAAATTGGATCTCTGCGAAGTGTGAATGTGAATAACTACTGGAATGCAAGAGCTGTATATTTTTTTCTTTACAAGCATATCCGGTGGTAAATATGTATGACATCATAATATTATTATTCATGACATTTTTTTCTTTGTTCCCACTACATTCTGATGTGCTTTGGTATTTTTTTTTTGTCGTAACGTAAAAAAAAAAAACGGTGAGTGCTGAAAACACATTAAAAAGACAAAAAGTAACACTCATCGCTGTAAGGATACATGTATGGCTTACTTGTGAATGCGTTTTGATGTAGTAACACTTAAAACTATAATTTCTATTCATATTAATGAGGTTTGAAATGCGTTCAGAAATAAAAAGGAGACGAAACTTTTTTTTGTCAACGCGCGTCGTTACAAAATTTATAGATAGAAAAAGACGCAGTTTGATAATTAATTAAATTTATCTATATAGTTAAGTTTTTATGTTTAATATAATTTTATGCATAGCTCGTTAACTAAATTGAAGTTTTAACGCATATTTCGTATCGTGGAGTGGAAATAATATTTGAAATAAATTTTTTTTAATGTATGTTCTTTTTTTGCACTGCACTAAAACTCGTTTACGCATAACGACAAAACATGTTGATTAATATATATAATAAGACTGTGTAGCGGCCGTAAAGCTACCTAATATATTATCAAGAACAGCTTCAAAGAAAGGTAAAATGATTTTCAACATTTCAAATATTTTTTTTTGCTAGGTATTCATTTAGCTACAGACGGTGCCATTTCTGTGTCCAATAAGGAGGGAAGAGAGAGAGAGAGACATGTCCAGACGTGTCGTGATAAATACAATACATACATTATATAGATGTATCATACGTGGGTCGTTGAATTCTCGAAATGTTTGGCCCTCCGAATCGGAAAAATTAGAAAGGTCCGAATTTGTTGTTGTTGTTCGCTGCAGGGGGGAAACATCAGCGGAGAGACAAATTGACGATCGTTTCCGAACTGGCGGAGGACATTTCGGACGACGACTACGCGCCGTCAGCTCCTTCCCCCGCAGACGCTGACGCGGGGGGGGGTGGTGGTATAAACACGTGTACCGTTAATGACCGGACGAGGGTTAGCTCGACGCTCTTTTTTTTTTCCCCCGGTATCAATTTTTTACTCTCTATTTTTTCTCTCGTTTTTTAGGCTTTTTTTTTAACAAATGTCCACACGGACGTCGACGCTCATCCGTTATCACTGTTCTCGGGTGTACGTACACGCCCGAGCAGCCGCATATTATTATATTATACATGGCCATGGGGGAACGGCGGCGTGCGACGAGGAAGAGGAAGAGGTCATTTATCAGTTCACGTTTCATCAGTCCTGGCCGCGCCGACGGGACTCGGGGTCGCGCATCCATCACAGGCGGCCGGCTGCACACACTGTATATATATATAATGTACATATACGTATAACATTATAAGCGTATTATATACTCATAGTGTATGTATATATATATAAATATATATACATGTATTGATGTACATATATATGTATATCTTATATTTTCGTCTCGCACATATTATGTACATATATACGTGTATACGAACGGACTGCATATATTATTATTGTATATTTTATGTGTACCGTCGCACTACATTGCTCCACTCCGGGCCATTGATTCGATTTGCCCGGCGCTTTGTACACGTCCAGCGGCGAATTTCGGCCCTGGCCCGCGGGCATTATCATAAAGTTAATGATGACGGAGGGCACCAGCAGCGACGGCGGCGGTAACATATCAATCTGTTCTCAGACTGCCGCCGCCGCCGCCGCTGGACTCGTATTATAATATATTATTATTATTATTATTATTATTATCGTGAGCACATTTATATTTTATACATACGCGTACACCATATATTAACCCACCCGTATATATATATATATATATGCACGTAATAGTCATCGGACCGATTATTGTTATTAATAACAATTTATTATAATAACGTTGTTTTTTTCCAGACGCTTTTGAAAAAATCGCTTCTCTCCGCGAACCGCGCTCACGCACGAGTCCGCGACCATTAGGTTTAATAGCTGCGTTGTGTATGGTACATACGGACACTCGAAAACGCATCGGATAAAAATTACATCCCATCAGTTATTATTATCATACTACCTATACTACCTACATAATATTAGGTACGCGCATGACCGTTTCTACATAATGCAGCGTGCGTGAGAACCCCCCCCCCCTCATCCTCCCTTCAGCCCTATTTATTTTATAACTGGCACGGTCGTGCTTTTGGGAATTTTAACTATAACAGGTACCTACAGAGTACATTTTAGTTTACAACTATATAATAATATGCTGCAGTTGCTTAATCAGAGATAGACAGTAGGTCATCGCAGAGACTAGATGGGCGAGGGGTAGTCAGCATATTGTAGAAGGTTTTTCGTGGGCAATCGCCGTAAGTCTTAAATCGGTGGATCTGTGATAAATATTCAAAACACAAAAACTATGATTTAGAAATCATATTTTGGGTTGGGTATGTCCTTCATTTTTTTGTTAAGTCCCAAGCTTAAACAATTTTCAGCACCCTACTGCGCTACTGTATGTGTTATAGGTACATATAGTGGTTTCTTGTTTTTTAATATTTTATTCAGAATACTTATTTACGGGCTGTTTGATCATCGTTAATAATAAATGTACTTATTTGTCAAATTGTCGACACTACGTATATAATATACCTATTTACGACACAGACCATTCGTGGCGTATTTAATAATTATTACTTAACGTTTCATACAGATATAATGGAGGTAGGTCTTATACATATTATATAACATAGTAATATGTCGTTCTTACATTATAATATAAGCTGAAGTAGGTGACAGCGATAATATGATATGTTTATTATACTTAAAATTGAGTATTACTTTTGAGTTTTACTTTATTTATCTATACCTACATACTATACGTCGTAAAAATATATATGTATTTTCGTTGTAATAATCGTTGTATGCGGTCTACCTTAAAACAGAATACCCCCTATATGCCTTTTTAAAAAAAACAAATATACTTTATCGTTAAAAAGTGAATAATATATTATGTAATAAACAAGCAAACATAATATTGGGATATAAGAGGATTAAATAAATTGTTTGATCTTTAAAAATGACCAACACATATAAAATATATAAAAATATCATGAAAAGATTTTGCTACTCCTATTTTTGTACGGCCATACACGGACGGACAAAAGTTTTATTTTTATTATGCATTCACAGAATAAAATGCAATAAAAAAAAAAACAAGTACGGAAACCTATCAATTTGGTATTTTGATCAACGGCTGAAACCCAAACCGAAACCCTAATTTATTTATTTTGATGAAACCTATAATATGATTAACGTCCCTATAGTCGATGTTTGAAATTTAAATAATAAGTCTTATCAATTTTATTGACATAGGCCAAATTGGTTTTGGAATACAATAACGTCAAAATAAAGGGTTGTTCACTTCAATTGTGAATTGACGCACACGAAATTCGAATGCAAATCGCACAAATGATTTGAATGTTGAATGGAAATATTAAATAAAATGAATGAAAAATGATGGCCGATTATGTAAAGTATAATAAGAATAACATTGGTCAACAGGCAAATGTGTTATGTATAACATAAATTACAATAATGTATAGGCAGATTGTGTTACAAATTAGTTATTAGAGTTTTTTTAAGTAATTTATAACACATGTATTATGACATTTCGTATATAATGTATTAATAATGAATGCATATATATATATATTTATGTATGGAAAAAATTTAGTGCTATTATTTTAAGTTTCTTCAAAGATAACAGCTTATGTGTACCATAATGGTACCTATACTTAACGTTAACAAATACCACGGTAAATATATAATCGTAATTTATATATTTTGCACTCTCTCGTACACATGTATGATGGACACAGAAATAGGCATGTCATTGCTATTAAAGTAGGCATATTGAGCAAATTAGAATATATATTAAACAATTCAAGATTTAACAGTGTAACTAGTTTTTCCGTTTTCGTCTGTTTGAAATGCTGGATTACGTTTTTATAATATCCATAATAATAATTAACCGAAATCGTACAACCCCCGCGAAGACTCGACTACATCGCTATATTAAATCAATGATGGAGCACAATCACATTGATTGATAACCAATATAAAGATGTCACGTTTTCATCGAAAATATAATAATATAAATACATCACGCGGTTAAACATTACACCCGGAAGTTTACTGAGCCTACGAGGACTTTGACAAATCACCGTGGGTAGGCGGACGGCCGTTTGTGTTCGGTTCATCAAGCACACGCCCTATTGGCGAGGTCAAAAAAGTTTACGGGAAAATATAAAGAAAACGTTCGAGTCATCGTCCGATTCCATCAGTGTAATAAAATATAATCTCCAAAAACGACGACGGAACGTCATTATCTGTTTTGGTACGAAAAAAAAAACACACTCCGGGGTCGTTATTCGATTTGTCTACGGACAGGATCCCCATGATATTTATTGTAAAAAAAAGAAACAGATTGGCTGTGAAACCGTTTTCGCTTGTAACCATTTCGCATGGTCGAACACTAACTAAAATGATATGAAAATGTATCGTTTGGGGTGAAAACTGTGGTCCCGCAGTTAGTATGGTATATCTACAACAAAAGATAAAAAACCATCGAATATCGTCAAATTATCGTGTCACAAAATATTGTACATTATTATTATAACACACAATAGTGTGGTGCATAACATCTATACGAGATGATTTGCTTCAAGCGGTACATCATCGTCTTTGTTAATATTAGAGAACGTTTATCACCTACCTAGTACCTGCGTATCATATACCTACTATCATTAACGTTGATATTTATGTTTTTGGACTGGATACGACTTTATTTCCAACCCATTTTCACGAGGCCGATTTTCGTAACGCTTTGTTTATTGTCATAGAAACGAAAATCAACAATAACAAACAAAACATGTTTTATTAAATTCCTAAAAAAAATTGTAACAAGCACCTACTAGATATTTTTCCACTGCACTTTATATATCCATAGATATTCCTTCCTTTCAGAAGAAAAATATCTAGTTGCAACTACTATTATCATATCCGGTGATTATTTTATCGTTGAACACTCCTAATTTCAAAAAGTATAATTGTTTTGAAAAAAAAATGTACATGGTATCTACTTTCTAGCCGTTAGAAAACAAATTTTTTTCAAATATATAGGCACCCATATATTTTTTAATATTTTTTATCCATACATTTTCTTAAGTTTTTTACTTTTTTGAATTACAACATACAGGTTTTATTTTATTTTCGAATGGAGAATATTCTTTTATCCTAAATTTGATTTTAATGTATCGAAAAACTCAGAAAAATATTTTGTTTTCGAAGATAAAATTAAAACTGTATTTTGTAATGCAAAAAAGTTAAAAGTTAAAATATTATAACGATAAAAACGTTGTTTTTGAATGACTTAAAACCATGTATGAATAAAATATTTTCAAAAACATAAATATTTTCTGAATGATATGTGTCGTACGTTCAATGAATCACCCGTTATATACAAACGACATTATTATTATTTCGATTGCCGATTAGCAACGTATAGTTATTATTTTATTACAAAATACTACTAATAATAATCATGCACTTTATAGATTATCACATATACGTGTATCGTGTAACTTAGTGGATGATTTACTATAGGATATTGGTAACCGATTAATTCAAAAGTTAAAAAAAAATACACCATTAACTCGTAAACAATTATTATTGCGGCCGAAATTATGACGGTATGGACTATCAGGCGAATGGTCCGACAGTAAAACGCACATAATGTATCTCGATTTTAATATATTTTCGTTTGAAAAACGTAAAATATTTTTTTGCGTGATATCCAAAATAATATAATTTAATACAATTAAAAATTATATTTGTATATAATAATATATTTGCTTATGCATATTTAATGTTTTCTAAAAGAAAATCATGTTTTTATTTTATGTGACTTGAGTATTTTTACACACATATTGGGAACATATTGTTAGGTTTTTTCAGTAACCTACCTATATAATAATAAATCATTGCCAACCTCACATGTTCTTCACATATCAGACACTCAAATATTTTTTTAATGACAATTAAATGCTGCAATTTAATACTCACATCAATTTTTTGTTTATTAAAATAATAAAATAAATAATAAAT